>NC_081409.1:182089212-182389212 GCF_030272615.1 Cryptomeria japonica
AAAAGTTGAAAACTAATGATTAAACAATGCAATTTTTTGTAAAAAATGATTGATTAATTAATAAACTAAAATAATGTGAATTGATGAATTTGAACAATAGACGCCATTTAAATCTGAACATACATGTCATAACAATTAGATCTAAAAATACAATGAAAAAATTATGCAACCCACAAGTCAATATTTAGAAGAATAAATTAGGCTTGTTATGAATTTAACCTCTAAATTTATGTCTTTTTATTAAAAATATAGCCTATGAGTGCCAAATTGAAAATTAAAATGCATACAAAATCAGATCTAAGAACACAAATCAGAAATTATGGTGTAGGAAGTCGAGTTCATCAAATATAATGTGTAAATAAATTAGGGGTTCCACCAATTTAAAGGTAACAAAACCACTAATTTTACTTGAGACACCACCACAATGAAAGAAGGATGGACCTAATAGATCTAGGGCTTAATCCCAATAGAAAAAAGATTGAATTCTGATTAGTTCACCTAGTTTGTTTGCCCCTCTTTCTATATTGAAGGGTGTATTTGTGTGAAATATTGAAATTGGCGTAAAATAAGGAATAACTTATGTAAATTAACAGAAATAGTGAGCTACAGATTTTGCATAGAGCCACCAACTGAGATCTAGGAAAAGGAATATGTTTTAGTTATGTTCCCAAAAGTTCGGGCTGTTTTTTTGGGACCAAGTAGTATCAATTCGCCATGGTCCTCTAAAAGTTGAACCTATTCATCCTTGTGAATTATGTTGATCCTCCTAATTACAACTATGTACATGTTCCTGGCACATAGAGAAAAGAGGAAATATGTTCAGAATATGGGTTTGCCTAAGTCAAAACCCAATTTGGGAATCAACCTTGAATGAAATAATGCAATGGACAAAACACCTCAGATCTGAAATTCTTGTTGATGATACAATGCTCTTTGAATGTAATCACAAATGCTATATGTAATGGCATGATTAAAACACAAAACACCTAATCACACACACATGCTTACATAAAAATTTCCGTGACTTTTGCTTCACAATGCTTGATGATGAATATGCAGCGTTGAAGATCTCTTAAAATGATTGCTAATAAATGCTTCACCGGATGCACAAATACTTTAGGTAGGGGTGTGGATATGAATATGAAATTGATAGGATGTCTTTATATAGGGGTTTCTAGGTAAATTACTTATTAGGACGACCTCCAACGGTCATGTACAGCCTCGGGGGTCAAATCTTGGCAGGGAGACGTAGCACCTGCCCCATTTCAAACTGGGACCCCTTTGAGGGGGACCATGGAATTTTTGGACACCATGGTGCAGGACCAGGAGCTACCATGCCCTAGTTCCTATACAAAAGGGACCAAATAGGGTGCTAGGGAGGTGGGTACCCCTCTGTGGGATCCACAACAAGTTGTTCATGACATCAAAGGTGGGAAGTAAGCACAAATCAGACCTAAAGAGTGGATGGGGATATAAAACACGCTAAAGTAGGAGCACAAACATGAGTTGTAAATTGTAACAGTGATAATTTATGATTGCTACAATGATGTATATGCTTGATATAACATTTTATATTAAATAAATTATGGTTCCCTCTATCCCTCTTATGCTATCCCTTTGGACACTCTCTCCCTCCCTTCTATTAGGTCTACCTCTCCCGCTATCCCTCCCCACGATTACTTATGTTTGTACCCTCTCTCTCTCTCTCTCACTCTCTCTCTCTCTCCTCTCTCTCTCTCTCTCCTCTCTCTCTCTCTCTCTCTCTCTCTCTCTCCTCTCTCTCTCTCTCTCTCTCTCTGTTGATATAATACTTCCATCTCCTTCCTATCCCCCCTACCCCCCTAATTACCCCCAACTCTCTTATTCTATCTTCCCCCTAATTTCCTTCTCTCTCTAACCTCTTTCCCCTCTCCCTTCATTGATACTTCCCTGTCCCCCCTCCCCCCTCTCCTCATACCCTCTAATTATCCCCTAACTCTCTCTCATTTCTCTCTTCCACCCTAATTACAGGTTGTCCCCTCTAACCTATCTCCCTCTCTCTCTCTCTCTCTCTCTCCTCTCTCTCTCTCTCTCTCTCTCTCTCTCTCTCTCTCTCCTCTCTCTCCTCTCTCTCTCTCTCTTCTCTCTCTCTCTCTCTCTCTCTCTCTCTCTCTCTCTCTCTCTCTCTCTCTCTCTCTCCTCTCTCTCTCTATCTATATAATATATATATATATATATATCAGTTATGATTGGATATATGTTACATTTATCGCTTAAAAAGTGAAGGCCTAGAGAAATATTTTCCCTTGCTGCTCTTTTTTGTGAAAATGAAACGGATAAAAACGGATATCTTTTCCTCAGCCATATAAAAAAGTATAGTGTGTCATTTTGAACAATTCAAAGGTCTCACATTTCTTTTACAATCAAGAATCACATTTTTCTATTTAATATAGACAAAATTTAGGTTTTGGTGCACTATTTCACACAAGTTTCACTTTATTAATCATTTTGTGTGCATCATTTTGTAGGTATAATGGGAGCAACAGTCGTCATAAAAAAAAGGCAAGAGAAAACTCACAATAAAGCAAACTGAAGCATATAGAGAAAAAGATAGAGAAAGACATAGGAAGAGAAGACACGGTATGTTGAATGTTGGTCAAGGTGAGGCCTCTTCTCCACCTATAAATGTTATTTCAAGTGAAGATGAAATTGAATTTGAAAATGTTGAACATGACATTGGAATTGAAACTGAAAATGTTGAGCATCAAATTGACTATGAAAATATTGACATTGAAAATGATAATGTTAATAACATTGATAACATTGAAAACTATGAAACAATTGAACATTATGCATCACCAAATTACATGAGAAATGAAGACCTGTGAGTGGAAGAAAGACAAATTCCAAATCCAAGACCATCAAAAAGTACAAAAAGTTTACTTGAAGTTGGTGAGAACGTTATGAAAAATTTGGAAGGAAAGAGGTAAGAAATATTTCCCGATTGGCACTATTATATCAATTTGGTTAGAAGCTTACTTTTGTCATGTCTTGGGAATGCAAAAGTTAGGAAAATCATGGAAAAATCTAATTCAACTACCAAATCAAAGAAGTGAATTTATTCTTTTGGTTGGAGGCTCTAAGGAATGGAAGGTACAATGTAGTATTAATAATAACATCATTATGGTTCATTAGGGTTGTCCTAGGTTCATTAGGATAAATTAGACTACCTTGCAACTTTCCATTGCATGAATCTGATGAATTTTGCATCAACAAAAAAATTGTTTCCCTAGGAAAATGGTTCTGAGTCTTGAAAATATGAGATAGGTTTTTATAGAGGGGACTCACATGACCCTGTAGGTTCAAACAAATCATTTGTATGTGCCTCAAATTCCGAGAAACAACTCGACAAAGTTTGATAATTTTTTGAACTTAAGGCACTTAAGAAATAGTGTCACTACAATATGGCCCTAAATGTTCAAGCAAGTTAGGAAGAAAAATAAGAGAATTCCTAGCATAAACCTACCTACTCAAACATGTTCGTGTTGATAGTTTGTGCCCGTGACAAAAATTAAAAATTAGGCTACCTTGCAACTTTTCATTGCATGCATCTGATAATTTTTGCATCAACAAAAAAATTATTTACCTAGGAAAATGGTTTTGACTCTTAAAAATATGAAATAGATTATTGTAGAGGGTCCTCACATGAACTTTTAGGTTTAAAAAGATCGTTTGTATGTGCCCAAGATTCCAAGAAATTCTCTGTCAAAGTTTGATAATTTTTTGAACTTAGGGCACTTAAGAGATAGCATTGCTACAATATGGTCATGAATGTTCGAGCAAGTTGGGATGTAAAATAGGAGCATTCCTAGCATGAACCTGACTACCTAGACGTGTTTGCACAAATGATTCATGCCCACAACAAATAGAATGAAAATTAGGCTACCTTGCAACTTTGCATTGCATGCATTTGATGATTTTTGCATCAAAAAAAAAAAATCCCTAGAAAAATGGTTCTGAGCCTTGATAAAAAATGGTTGTAGGCTCAAATGGATCATTTTTATGTACCCTAAATTTTGATAAACAATCCATCAAAGTTTGACAACTTTTTGAACTTAGGGCACTTAAGAGATAGCACCGCTACGGTATGGCCCTTAATGTTCGAGCAAGTTGGAAAGAAAAATAGGAGCATTCCTAGCATAAACCCACCTACTCAAACATGTTCGTTTTGATGGTTTGTACCTACGACAAACATAATGAAAATTAGACTACCTTGCAACTTTGTTTGCATGCATCTGATGATTTTTACATCAACATAAAAATTGTTGTCCTACAAAAATGGTTTTGAGTCTTGAAAATCTAAGATAGTCTATTATAGAGGGTCCTCACATGACCCCATAAGTTCAAACGGGTCATTTGTATATGCCTCAAATTTCAAGAAACAACCTATCAAAGTTCGATAGTTTTTTGAACTTAGGGCTTTTAAGAGATAGCATTGTTACAATATGATCATGAACGTTCGAGCAAGTTGGGAAGCATAATAGGAGAATGCCTAGCATAAACCCACCTACCCAAATGTGTTCGCGCTAATGGTTCGTGCCCATAACACTTTTTGTAACTTTTTGCAATTTTTTGTAGCCTTTTGTAACTTTTGTAACTTTTTACAATATTTTGCAACTTTTTGTAGCCTTTTGTAACTTTTGTAACTTTTTACAATATTTTGCAACTTTTTGTGCACTCTTTATGCATTACTATTTTGAAAACTTTTGTGCACTCTCCATGCATATTCTTGATACATTCTTTTGGTTGAGTTCTTTTTATGCATAGCACAATGTCATGATGTTATGGGTTCACAATTTCCAAGTATTACAGTCCTATTGGGTGAGTTATCACTTGTCTCCATGGTGGCACCTAGTGTGAAGGTAAAACCATAACTTTTGTATGTCTTAGCACACCCATACGTTCTCCAAGGATTGTGAGGGCATTCTTTTGACCTAGCGAAGGACAAATCTTATAGGGGGAAAGAGAATACATAGCTCACTTAGAAGAAGACAGTATGAGATGTGTAATGACTCCTGCATTTGCACTTTGTCATTTGATTATTTTGATCTAAGCTAGACTTTATTTATGCTTCATCCCATGACTGTGTGTATATTATTCTTTTGTGTTGGCATCCATGTGGTGCATCCAATTATTGTTATATTCTTTTGTTGATATGATGGTATCATTGTTGATGTGGATAGTAGGTTATACTTGTAGTTTCAATGCTGATCATATATGCATGATGACTCTACGATGATGAGAAAGGTTAATTGTAGCACCCAAAAATGTCCTTGTCTATTTTCCCAAATAGCCTAGTTTGAAGAGCAATAACTTGAAGCTTGTTCATTTTCGTGCAAAACTATTCTAGGGATCATGTTCATCTTCCATGAGTGAGTCCACATGTTCATTTTAACCTCTCATAATCAGATTTGATGGGTTTTTGAAGTGGCGAGTTTTTGGGTATTTTGGGTATTTTGGAATGTTTTTTGTTGTTTTCACAATGTCGGGTTTGTGAAGTGGCCTCATGTTTGCATTTATAATTCAAATCAAGTTGATTATCAAGACAGGTGGATTGGTATTATGTATTCTCCCAATATTCATATCCTCCCTAGTCCGATTTCAGAGCCTTAGGGTTAAGTTTTTTATTTTTTCAAAGCCCAAAGCAAATTGAGCTTTTGTTGTTTGCATTACTGAATCTATCAAAGAGGTCATCTTTAGAAGATGGTATTTTTGTGGCATGTTGATTGTCATAAGAAACCACCTAATATATATACTCATGTGACCTTAATATACATGTTTGTAAAGTTTCGTGGCCATTGGAATTCATTTGATATTTTTCAGATTTCAGAATGGTCAAGGTTTGAATTGATTTGAAAGTTGCATTTTATCAAAAAAGCTCAGGTGGCCATCTTTGATAATAAATATCTCGCACCTCAAGATGAGTTTTGCAGAACTGTTTGTTGCCATGGATTCTTGGGTCAGATGTTTACATGCTCGTCTAATTTTTAAGGTTTTGTGAGGAGATTTGACTAGTTTTTAAAGGCAAATTTGGAGGCTATCCGACTTGTTCAGAGTAGATTGCGGAAGATTCAAAATTTAGATCGTGTCAATTATTCACTTCATCGTTGGGTCCATAATAGATGTGGTTGTAGTTCTAAAGCAGTTTTAGGATAAAAATTATTTCAAAACGAAAAAAAATTAGATCAAGACCAACAAGGGATCTGATATACATCATGAGATTGTCAAGTCATATGATCAATATTGAGCATTAATCCTTATTATTTAAATCATGCTGTGATTCAAATTGTGGTCTTCAAATACTACGAGAATTTCATGTCAAAAACGGTGACAAAAGGCTTCTAAGTCATTTCATTTTAAAATGATTTAATTTCATGAGGCAACAAAATAATAAAAGTGGAATCGATTGTATCATTTTTTATTTAAATATGTTAAAATATAAATTTGAAAGCATTTTCAAATATATTAAAATCATTTTTAATGGTTTGAATTAAAATTGTAACCACCATCCCGCAAAGGGATTGGGGGTTTTTGAGGGTTAGCAGGGGACCTCGCCATCTTGCACAGAGAAAGGCGAGGACTGGAAGCAATTCAACGGAAAGCGGTAAGGTGGGGATGAACTGTTTGACAGGGCGCCTGGAGAGATACCATTTCATGAAACTTGATGGCTTCAAGATTTGCAGGAAATAGATATATAAAGGCCATGGTAACTTTAAGTAAATGCACACGACAGGTGTAGAGCTGAGTACCACGAGCTTTGTCAACGTCCTTTTTGCTTGTGCACAGTGGGAACTATGAATACAAGGCATGGAGTTCCATCAAAGAATTTCGCAGAGATTTTTTAGTTGGAAATGTGCTAGTCGATGTGCATGAAACTGCGGAAGCATAAACCCAATCTGTGAATCGTTTCACAGAGATCCACCTCACAAGAATCTGGTGACAAGAGGAGCCATTAAAGTCGTCAAGCAAATACAGTGGCCATGCTTTGTGGTCGATTCAGCAACCTCTACAAGTACCCTCATAGGAAAACGTGGAAGAAAAAAGGAATGTAAATCATTTAGCAGAGAGTGCACACTAATTGTTTGACAAAATGCCTCATAGAGACTTGGTCTCTTCAATGCAATGGTAGCACGAGATGTATCCTCATAGAGACGTGGTCTCTTCAAGGCAATGTAGAAGCTTTGGAATGAGTGTGGGCATGCATCAAAGCATACAATGAATTGTTTGATATGGTCCTCAAAGAAATGTGGTTTCATGAAATGGAAACCCCTACCCAATATGCAAAAGATGGATTTGTTTAAATGTCTTCAGAAAGGGGTTTTGAGAAAATGCAAACAAACAGCAGGTGTGAAGCCGTATTCCACGAGCTTTGCCAATCTCCGCTAGACCCGCAACAAAATGGATGCCTTGATTGCACAATATGCACAAATAGATTTGTTGAAAATGTCTTTAGATACTTTCAAGCAAATACAAACGGCAGGTATCAAACCGAATTTTATGACTTTTTGTCGATATCTTCCTGCATGTGCCGAAATGGTAGCCTTGGAATGGATGTGGACATCTATCGAAGCATAAAGGTTGTTGTAGTTGCTAGTGCCATAGCATACATGCATGTGAACCAAATGCCTCCAGACATGTTATATCACCAAATGCGATGATAGCAGGGTCAACATATTTCAATTTGGAAAGCGGTACGGACATCCACTGAACCTTTCAAGGTGGTGTTTTTGTCAGATATCAATATTGCAAATGCCCTGCGAGATATACATTCAAAATGTACGAATATGGAAGTATAAAGAAAGCACGAAAAGTGTTTGACAAAATGTGCGTGAATGTGAAAGCACAAACAAGGCTTATCAACTGTTTGATAAAATGCCTCAAAGAAATGTGGCCCGGTAATATCCTGTGGCATTAAGACATACCCACAATAGATTTGTTGAAAAGATTTTAGAAATCTCCAAGCAAATGCAGGCGACAAGGGTAAAATCAGAACCCATAGTCTTTGCCAATATCGACTATATCTATGAACAATCAAGTGCCTAGCAGTTTGAGTTGCAGTCACTGGAAAAATACTTATTGATTTGACTCTGTAGCCCAAGATAAAGAACTGGTCATAATTCTATTCTAGAACCAAATCAAATATTTTAAATCTGAATACCTTTAATTTTCAGTCATAGGACCAGGGTATAGGTGTAAGTGACAGTTTCTTTTCAGTTTTCCATCTTTCACTTCATGCCAATGTATAAGAAAAATTGGAGGGCAATTTAAATTGAAATTATTATTAAATGGATCCCCAAAATAATGTATGAAGTTTAATCTGCTTAAAGCATCATTGTTTTCTCCTTGAAAAGTAGTTGAAGATTATGTTGAATGGTACACCCACCAAGGTATAATACAGCCTAAAGCACAGGGGAGTTTAATCATTTTAATTAATCTCGTTTATTGGCCAAATCAACTGTCAAACTTGATCATAGAACTTGGCATATTCTTAGAGTTTGGCAATTTGTAGATTTGGAAACCAATAGATGTAATGTGATGTTATATTATGACTGGATTATTACATGAGGATATTCTGGTTTTATTGGTGTTATGTGATTAATTGATGATGCTTTGATGATGTAATATTTTGATGAGATATGATGCTACTGACCATGGTTTCTATTTGATCCCAATTGGGGAATGGTTAATTATGTTTCAATTATATTATATTGTATGTATATGTATGCACAAGTGTTTGCATGTTTTGGTTGATGTAGGTACTAGGCATCGGCTCCACCTAGATTCATAGGTCTAAGTGTGCCTGCATTTCCTGACAATGGTTATAGAAGATAGCATAAGGTCAAACATGTTTTCTAGCCTAAGCCATCATTCCTAATCAGGATGATTCATCCCTAAACTATGTGATTACACCTTTACGTTAACATCGAGGTAATAACCCGATACCCTACTGCATAATGTGAGAAGCCAATAAAGATTGTATGTGCATTAGTTGTCAGTAGTATATGATGTTGTCACTTAAATATTCATATTAGTAATATATAGCATTACAATCGTAATACAATATCATTTTGAGTAATGTGTCTTTTATGCATTTAAATTAATGTTATTGTGTGATTTTGTAATTTGGGGTTTGAGGGAATTAATGGTTTATGAGTTTAATTTGTATTTTATATTTGAATTTATATACCTCTCTAAGGGGAAGCATATAATTTGGGGATTGGACTCATTCTTAAAACACTTAGTGTAATTTGCTTTCTCTCCATACAAAACCTTCTTCATGGCATAAGAGATTTATTGATCTTGAAACATTGGGGAGGTAGAATTTTGTGGGCAAGGAATTGAAATAATTCGATTGGGGAGGCCTTCTTGTTTCAATCTCAAGGCCACTTGTGGAGTGTGTGAAGGGCAGTTTACATTTGAAATTTTATTCCCAAGTTGAGGTAGGGATCTTCAAAATCTCCTTCTCCTTTCAATTTTATTTCCAATTATTGTTTTCAAGTGTTTGAATGTCATTTGTGATTATGATGACCATTTTTTATCAATCCTTTTAGTCCCAGTAGAAGTGTTTGTTTGTTTTGGATGTGGGCTTGGGAAACTATATAATTTTGGGGGTTTCAAAGGGAATTGTTGTCCAAATCTTTCGAGAATTCTTGTTTGGATGTTGTATCTATGTTTTTAGGATGTCATTAGGTAGTATTCAAATGGTTTGTTTCCCAATTAGACTCCTCATTCTTCATAGATGCCCAATTTGGATGCCCTAGCTGACCCTCGAACTCAATTCTTGCCCAAAATGTAGAATTCCACATTTACTTATTGATTTTTACATCTATTTATTGATTTTTGTATTTGTCTATTGATTTTAACATTTGATCATAAAATTTTGCAACTACTTATAAAATTTTGCAATTGCTCATAAAATTTCACATTTGCCATTTCTATTTCGCAACTGCACTTAGGTTTTCACAATTGGTTGCTCTAGGGTTGATTTTTGGGTTTTGACCTCCCATATTGCCCCGATGTGTTGTCCTACGTATTTTCTTTGGTTTTTAGGCTTGTTTGGATTGAGGAATGATTATTTGTGTTGATGAGGCATGCTTTCATGAGGTTCCATAAATAATTTGCACTCATGCTTGTGAGTTATGTTCAATTCGAGATAGGATACATGTTTCGGAAACTATGAGGTTGCTCCTTGGGTCATGATATGGTCTTATATTGTGAATATGATCTCATGTGATGAAATTATGTTAATTAGCATATACGTACCTATGTGTTGCTTCTTTCATATACATGAGCTAGGGTGTGGGTACCTAGAGTCAAAAGGGGAGTGGCTCTCAACGGGGGTCGGGGCCCAAAGAGGCTGCTAGGATAACCTATTGGAGAGTTTATTTAACAAGTGAAAACATACATAAACAATGGGCTAAACACATTAACAATATAATTAAGAATGCCCCTTGCATGTCTTGAATGCTTGTATAGGCTAAGGGCATATTAGGAAGGCTTGGCCATTCGTGGGGTGTTGATCTGGCATGATCGAGTCTCCTTGTCTTCACAAAAGGATTACTCAATTCCACATGAGGCATCCCTTCAAGCTATGAGATGACACTCCTACTTCTTGGTCTCTAGAATCCAACCTCGTGTAGTTATGAGTAATGACCTTGGGTAGATTCATAACTTGGCTTCTTTCTTATTCCTGTTTTGCATTGTATCCATGTATGTCATGTATTAACCCAATATGATGTGAGTGTTATTCTATCATTCCTTGGTGTTTTCTTGAGTGACTAGACCTTGTGACTATCCCCATGAGCATGATGGGGTGGACCTGAGGAAACTGCATGGTTGGGTGGCATTGCACACCACCATCGAGGCCTGATAGACCTTGTTCATGAGCACCTTGGAGAGCTTCATCACTACCTTCCTCTCTTGATCTCCTTTCTTCTTTGTTTTTGCAAGTAGTATAGTATATGTCATGTGATTCTAGCATTGTAATTACTGAGCATCGTATATTATGAACACTTCATTTGGAGAATGATTTATTAAACACAATAACGAGATGAGTTAGTGTAGATGTTAGTGGACCGATGTTACAATCAGCCACCACTTATGAGTATGCATGATTATCTATTTTTTTCTAGATTGTGGTGTTATCTTAGTAACACTTCAATCGCTGCCTTCAAATGAACTTAGATAGGTAATATGATGAATATAAGATTAATTAAGTTAATTCTTGTTGGCTATGAGGTCATGATCATGCTTAGATGTGTTACAAAGTTAATAACAGTAGGGAACCCCTAGATAAGCTTGTTAGAGAGGCATGTTGAGTCTTCCGTAATGCGTAGTTGATGATGATTAGTTAACTTATCTCGAGGTGTGAGCTTAGATCACATGTATGTTCTCACTTAATATATAGAAAAAAATGATTTTGTGTCTTTTCTTGTGATTTTTTCCATATACTCTAGGGTTCCTTGGTGGGGCATTACAAGATGCATGTTCAATAGTTAGGTGATCATAGACAAAGTAAGTATATTTGATTGTAGGCATATTAAGTAATGTGTTTCATAATGTCATGAAAAATTAGAAAGAGTAAAGGAAGTAGAACATAAATTTGAATCTAATTTTGATTACTTGTTATCTATCTTTACTAAGAGACCATGTTGTGATAGATAACATTTTAAAAGATGGTCATAAAATTTGTTGAAGTTTTTCAAGGCAACCAAATTTAACACTTAGAATATATAGATGAATCACCAATTAGAATATATAGATGAATCACCAATTGCAATCCATAAGTTGTATTGAAGCACACTATTATTAAGATTATATAACATGCTACTGTTCATAACTAAACCATTCTAAACTGATTATACATTCAAAATATAAATTTCAAAGTAGGAAGACTTTCTTAGGAGAAACAAATTAGATCAAATATTAACTTTTGTATATCAAAATGTAGAATGATTGTGTATGTACATATACAAAACCAGTATATATGCCAACTCAATAAAAGTTATACAAAATGTGACATATCCCATATAGAGATCTAAATACAAAATATGGTATATGTCATATAGATCCAAATACAAAATGTGGCTTATGCCATATAGATCCAAATACAATATTTGGTATATGCCATATAAATCCAAAATTGATGCTATACATCCCTAGCAAATCCTAAACTGCTAGTCGACCATCAAAATGGAGCCTCTTCGAAGTATTTCATGAAGGTTGGAGATGACTACACAACAACAATACAAACTACAAATTAGATTAATTATGTACTAGATAATTTAATTAACATCAAAATCAATATGTATGTTGAATTATAAGCTCTCTAAAATTGAATTTTGATTACCTCAATTGTTGTTCTTTTCCCCGAAAGATGATCCACATATGGTGCTCCCCTATGATGATCAAGAGTCCTAGAATATATTATTGGTAGATGCTCCACGACATTGTAAACACAACTAAAAGACTATAACATGAACAAAATATAATTGATAAAAAATAGTATTTAATTTAATTAGCAATGAAACTTAAACTAAACATATATCTAGATACTTCTATCTAAATATATCATCAATATAAAAATAAGCACATACCTCTGGTGATGTGAAGTCAACTATGTTGAGAGCATTCAACATTGATGTGAATCCAATTTGTTACCCTATAAAAATGACAAGAATGTGAGACAATCAATCTATGCACATGTATAATCATTTAATACAATTGAAAATTTAATATCTAAATTGAATACTACAATAAGTTATTATGTAAGTTACATGTAAGCTCTTGAAACTTCTAATTCAATAAAAATTATGTTTAATTACTTTTCCTCAGTTAGTAGTTGTGGTGTCAGAGGCTGGGAAATGTGGGACCGCACCCACAATAGGAGTTTCCTGCAAGAGTAAAATGAGATCAACATATATAAATTAATATATAGTGTATTTAATGAAAATTTAAATGAAATATGCATATACAATATAAAATCTGTAAACATGTATGTGCAAAAAAGTATGTCATGTAACTCTCTAGGCCAAATTAAGTGGCTAACATGGTGCCCTGAGGAACCTATGTCAAATCATCCTCTGACATCAACTATTAAATCCCACATAAATATACATGTTAGTACTAATATCTCTTATAAATATTAATTTTTAATATAATGTAATGTATTATGAATTACAAGTTAAGTCTTACCATTGTTTCATCTCTCACACCCAATGTCTCTCGAACGTATGCTCTCGCCCCTGTTGTCTCATCTCTGCATGTGATATATCATGGACCTTGTACTCAATTGTGTTGATGGGAAGCTCAAGATTATTTCCAAGTTGGCCTAAACATGTGTGCTTGCACATAGTGCAAGTATGTGGCACACAAATATGTGGAGATGATGAGGGTACACCACCATCAACCAATTCACTTGGTGTATCAAGGTTGAATGGATAAGAAAACTGAGAGCTCCAGGTGATTGAATGGTGAGTCATAGAGTATATGGTCGTGATGCTTTGTGAAGATGCGTCGGCAACAATGTTTAGATGTTATATAGGAGGTGGGAGAGGAATAGGAGGGGGAACATATGGACCTTGAACACTCAAATTGTCTTAGGTATATCCTGAGGCATTCCTCCACATACACCATGGAAACTTCTCATGTCAAAATAGTTGACTTTCTTACCCAAGATAAACTCAGCATATAGTTTCCTAAGGAAATATAAGGGGACATCAAGATTGTTGTTGGGTGGTTTATCAAAAACCATCCATCAACGATCCCAAAAAATATCTTTTATACCCTTATGTTGGCACCATTTAATTGAATATTCGGGCTTCTGCACATCAATAATTTATCTTATTCTAGGATTCTTAAAAAGTGTGGCGAATTCGACTTTAGAAATTTCCAAGTCTTTATCTTGGTCATATGATAAGCCATCAGCTTCACCATGTTGCAATGTGAAGGTTTCCACATTCAAAATGATGGCATCTAAAGAGTTTATCAAAGGAGACAAACAAGGGTGCCTATGGTAGATCTAGGAAATATCCTTCAATTCAATCAAATTTTCATTTATCAAGTCTTGAATTGGAGGATTTTGTTGAGGGTTTGTTAATGCAAGATTATTTGGTGGGGCAAGGTTTTTATTGTCATCCATGTCTATACCTCATTGAAGTAGAAAAATGAAAGAAATTAGAAAATTTCAAATACAAACTACATTTTATATTTAAAAAAAACCTAATTTCTCATTTCATACAAAAAAATGAATGCAAAAACAAAACAAAAACTGTAGAAAAGGTAATATGATTTGAACATACCTTGTTGAATTTGCTAAAAAAAAACTATTTTCCAAAATGGATATCAAATAGTTTTTGATATCCAATATGCTTGCTCGTGTTCTCTACCCAAATCGTTGTGATCGCTATAGAAAATGACCCTCGTGGGTCAGATTTTTTTTATTGTTCCATAGGTAATTGATATCCATTCTAAACGGATATTCGTTTTGTGTCAATTAATATTTTTTTATAATGATATATATATATAATTATAATATACTATATATATTATATTTTTCATTTTTTTTTAATGCTCACCAAAACAGGCATTTGTTATTAATAGATATCTATTATGAACGGATGTCCATTTAGGCTTGGTTTTTACCATGGCAGCATGTACTTTCTTCGAACCCAAGTAAAAAGTCAAAGCGAATTTTCGTGTTTTGGGGTAAAGGAAAAACGCATTTTTTCACATTGCCACTTTTTGGCCTACCATGATCCTACACATACCCTAATTGTAATTTCAACCTTACTTAAAAAGGAAGACATAGAAATCATTTAATTAAATACATGGAATTTCCATGTAATCTATAAAATTGGTCATAAGTACTTCTAGATTAGATTTTGTGCTCTATAGTTTTTGCATCAATATTTTGGATCACTTTATGATCTATCATCAAGATGATAAATTGCTAACAAAGACATGTTCTCCTATTTATTTCTTTCAATAATTCTTAAACTAAAATAGATGGACTAATTGTCCTCAAACAAGGGAAAGTCGCTTCCTTCTTCAAAATGTGCAATCCTTTGAAAAGACTCAAAATGTTGTTAGGGAGATATCACTTCCATCTCAAATGGACACAAAATCGTTGCCAACATTAAAGAGTAAATTAACAACTAAACATAATGCAATTAGTATACTCCTCATTATTATTACAGGGAGGACATCTTGAGGGCCCATTGAAGTTGAGCTTCTTATAATGATTTGTAGTTAGAATATTATTTTTCAAGGTCACCCATGAAAACACCCCAATCTTGGACAAACATAATTTATTCTAAGAAAGGTGGTCTAGAAGATCAATTCACACACTATGGCTTTCCAGCATTACATATCCAACTTTGGCTATATGAACTCCCAACTTTGAACAATTACATCTGATAAAATCTTGTTTATTGAGATCCAAATTTTCCTTTTATATAATAACTTCTTTAACTTTTTAGCTTCAAACTCAAGAATCCCTAGGCCACAAAACTCCTTCCAAATCTAGCCTTGAATTCCCATTTTTTACTCCTAACCATATGGTCTACCACATGAATCCACTAAATCTAGCATAAAATTTGCTTAGAGTGGTTCAAAATACGATAAGAGTACAAGATGGGGTAGTCATTTCATGATTCCTCCCTAAAGAAAGTGGACCTTCCATCCCTTATCTACCAACTAAGGCTATCCAAGATATGTAACTTCTACAAGAAATCAAAAAATCACATACAAAAGAACCATTTAGAGGATCTAAGACTATTAGAATTTTAGACCTATCTTGTGAGTATAAGTACTTATTACATTATTCTAGATCATTTTAGATTCAAATTGGAATAAATATTTTGAGTTAGCTTCACTTCAAGAACCTTATTTTGAGATCCCTAATTTATCAAGATGACATCTCCAAAACCCATTTATTTGAAAATAGAATTCCAAGTGATAAATAGGATTTAATTCTCCTCAAAAGCTTCTTGTTGCAAAATATTCTTCATATTTTTTTGAGCTTATTCCCAATTTTCCCTAAAAGCTTTAAACATGACATTAGAAAGATGGGGATGTTGGCAATTGACACTCATCCGGTGATTTTAGGTGACTTTCGGTAGTTTCTTATTTGTTTAGGGTTGTCATTAATGGCAACTCTTCTTGATGATTTGATCCAGAAGTCGTGATTCATCTTATCCAGAAGAAAGAGGTAACCGGTAAAACAGGGTTTTTCTGTAATGTTTTGATCTGGAATAATTTCCGATGATTACAGTAATTTTGGTGGTTGAATTCATGTTCTTGGTGAATGGGAAGATCTTTAGGAAATGTGTGAAAACACTTTTTGGTCCGGTGTTATGTTGTGTTCAAGATTGAAGCCGACATGGATCTACACGTTACACTTATTGAAGCCAACTTAAAGGAGATTACTTTTGTGTTGAAACCGGATATATAAGATTAAATTGGCGATTGATTTTGAAAAATTCATGGAGTGGCGATCAGTTTTGGTGCGATTGAGCACAGTTTCATGCGCGCATTCAATCTGGTAGCTGACTAAGACAGAGATAGAGTATTTGCAGAGTGAACATAGTCAGAGATTCAATGCTTAACCAGAATTCATTCTTGCATTATTAGATGCTACTTGAGAGTTCATTTCATTGTATTTCATCATTGTAATCAAATTGTAATTCAGTGACACTTCTCTGAAGGTTGTAGCCTTCCAGGCAATTGTAACTAAGCAGTGAGCTCTAGGCAGTGAGCCTCAATGCAAGTGCATTCCCCATATATGTAATATTTATGTACTCCTGACCATAGTATATGAATATTGTGGGTTCCAGCCCCACCGTGGTTTTTCCCTTTCCGGGTTTCCACGTAAAAATTCTAGTGTTGTGGATTTGTGTATTCTTTGTTGCATGTTTATGTTCCTTTTTGCTATGCATTGCTAACCGATGGATAAAGAATAAGTTTGTGGATTTAAAATCTAGTAGATCACTGATTCACCCCCCCCACCCCTCTCAGTGATCCCTAGCTCTAACAATTGGTATTGGAGACCAGTTCCTCTAAGGAAGCTTAACCACTTGAGGAAGATCTGGGAGATTGATTCAATGGATTCTGGTTTTTAGAGACAACTCAATGTGGCACTTGAGGATCTTGATGCAACTAGAAGTAAGGTTTGTACCTTGAAGAAGAACCTGAATGATGCTGATGAATTCATTAGTGAGCTGAAGGATCAAGCAAGTATTTGTAGGGAAAAGAGGAAGGAATTAATGGACAAATTGAATGAGAAAGAAGATCAAATCATGGAATACCAGGATAAAGCTGATGAAGTTAACAAGCTTGAGAGAGAGGATGTTGCTTTGAAGAATGAGATGT
The DNA here is from genome assembly GCF_030272615.1 of Cryptomeria japonica. NCBI lineage: Eukaryota > Viridiplantae > Streptophyta > Pinopsida > Cupressales > Cupressaceae > Cryptomeria > Cryptomeria japonica. Next base: position 182,106,622 of record NC_081409.1, read on the forward strand.
AATCCATTGTGATGAGACTGACTAAGGAGATTGAGGATTGAAAGAAGAATGAAGAAAATCTGGCACAATCACTGAAGGAAAGAGTTGATGAATGCTTCAAGCTTACCTATGAGAATGATCAGTTTAAGCTTGAGTTAACACAATCAAGGAATAATGGTCAAGAGCTTGAAAGACAGATTTCTACCTTAAGGGATGAACTTTCTACTGCCAATGAATTCAAAGACAAATTCAAAGCTAGTTCAACAAGGCTTGATGAGATGCTGGAAAGTCAGAGACATTGTAAGGATATGTGAGGCCTAGGATTTGAGAAAGGTAAATCCTCCGGATCTGGACAAGGCAATTCAAAAACTGATCAAAAAAAGAGCAAGAATCCTCTGGTAAGATAACCTAATGCTCATAAATTAAATGGTAGATGTTTTACTTGCAACAAGTTTGGTCATATGGCGAGTCAGTGTAGAAGTAGGATGAATAATAATATGATGAACAACATGAATAATGTTCCTACCACTACCTTTACTAGTCAATGTTTCATATGCAATAATTTTGGACACAAGTCAAATGTGTGTAGAGCAGTAATAAATAAATTTCAGAATAGAAGATGTTATGCTTGTGGAATGTTTAGACATATTTCTAAACAGTGCATGAAGAATATTGTTGTTTGCTGATCATGCAACAAAACAAGTCATATTGCAAAATTTTGCAGAAGCAAAAATAGTTCTCTAGTTGACAAGAACAAATAAAATGAAAAGGGAAAGACAAAAGTATATGAGATCAGAGATCAACATAAGAAGATGTGGGCAAAGAAGGATGAATCTCAAACAGATAATAGATCTGTACTTGAATTCGGTGCAGAATCTTCATCTAGTAACTAGGGCTTTTGGCCTTAGGGGGAGGCAAACCAATGCAAATCTTGCAGTACCCCTTGATGAGATATGTAGTCTATGGATTACAGATGGTAGGAATTGAGCTCCAGTTGATATCCAAAATTTGGACGGCTGATTTCAGCATCCAGTAGTGGAACAGGGCATCCGATTGAATATTTGAGGTGCATTTATGTCAAAGTAAAATTATGGTTTGCAAAGTTAAAAGGGAAAATATGAGAATCATTCTTCACTTTACAAATAGTGTTTTCGAGCTGAAGAATAAGGCGATCAAGGTTTTCAGACGATCAGAGAGAAAAAGGGATTCGACGAGCGATCTAGGGCATCCGTCAGTTGGTTGAGGTACTTTTCGAAGAGTGTTTTCTGAGTCCGATTTCTTGAGAATTTGAAATAGCATCTGCATCTTCCATTGCTACTCCATTGGTAGTTGAGGTCAAGGACAAGACCCATCCTGTATTCAAGAAACACCCTTACAAATCCATGGAATTCGACTCGGTTGGAGCTAATTCTTTCATTTCGCACAGAGTTTTGCACGTTGATGATGTTCGAGCCTACATTCACTGTGAAATTGAGGAAACCAACTCTGAGGATATCCTAGACTTGTATACTGATAGCATCATGGATGCAATCAGCAATCCCAAGCCAGAATTTGTGTAGCTGTAGAGAAAGGGTTTCACACAATTTGTAAACTTTTTGATATATTTCATCCCCAGCAGAGTCGCCAATTCGACATTCGATGAGAAGGAATGGGTGAGGTATGTCCTAAATAGGATCCATGCTGAATTTATGTGGCTAGACCAACCATACAAGATAACTACTAATGCAATTAGGGTAGTAACATGTTTGAATCAAACTAGTGAAAAGTCAGGGTTGCGGAAGGTCACAAACCCTATTGTGAATAAATTAACTAGTGCAAAGTTTGATGAGCGATCAATAAAGATTAACACAATAAAGGAGGAGGATGTCAAATTTGCTACAAGGTATATCAGTCTAACAGACTGAATTCAATATCTGACACTAATATCCATGCAGCTTACAAGATGGTCAAAGAAGATGGTCACTATGACCTGTGCAGTGTGCTATTGGAGGAGTTAATGATAAATCTGAAGAAAATCAAGAAAGATAAAAAGCATGTCTTTAAATTTGGTTCTTTGATTATTTGTTTGGTGCTCTATTTCATGAACCAGATCCCCAAAACCAGAAAACTACAATGGGCTTATGACAAATCAGTTGCTCAGCAAATAAAGCAGGGACTTGACAAACTTGGTAACCAATATAATCAAAATGCTACTTTGTGGGTTTTCTTTAAAACTTTTCAGGACAAAATGAAACAAAGAGTCAGAATCCCCAAAGAAATTGTAAAGAAATATGAGGGGACAATCTGCTTTATGGTGAATAAAGATTAATGTCTTATGAAAGGAGTTCAACCCCGGAGAGTATGGATAATGCCTATGGGGTATGAGGTTGATGAAGCTACTTTGGATGCCTACGCACAACACTTGCTAAACACTTTGGTAGACACCAAGGAGGAAAGGTTCAAAACCTGCAAGGAGAAATCAATGGAGTTGCACTCCAAGTTCATCAAACTGGCAAGGAAGAGGAAAGTTACAAAGATTGTAGAAGACATTCTTGTTGAAGAAGGATATCCTCGAGAGAAATTCAGAGCTACTAGAGTTGTGAGGGATGCAGTTGAAAAAAGAAAGAAACAAAAGACTGCCCCTGCTCCAGTTAAGGTGAAGGTGACAGGACCTTCTCCTGCTCCGATGAAGACACCTCCTATTGAAGCAGAACCCTATGGTGCATCTAAGGGGAAAGGTGTTCTGAGGAAGAAGTAGAAGACTCAAAGAGAATATGTGGCAGTTTCTCCGGTGCAATCTAAGACTAAATCAAATACTGGCATTCTGAAGGCACCGAAGAAAGGAGAATTTGGCAGAGTTATCCGAAAATCCCAATCTGGTGGTGAGAAGAAGAGGGAAAAGGAGAAGAAGGCTAAATCAGACCCTACTAGGAGGCCTACAAGAGGAAGGCGGGTTAAGATTCAACCGGAGTCTAGTGATAAAAAAAGGTAAATCTAAATGTGTTCTCTCATTGACAACAAATTAATTAATAGATGAAATAATAATAGATGACAATTTGAAAAATGATGAAGTTTGTTATGTAAATTTTGATGATGGTGACAAGAGAAAAGTAGAGGAAGCGGATGTCCTTTATTTACACAATTTTAGTAAAACATTGATTGAATTAGAAAAGTCTATTCCAAAGGACTTGTATAGTTTAATAGATGCTAGAAGAATCTATGCAATCAAAATTGATAGAGAAATGAAGGAAAGAGAGCTTGCAAATGTATGTACATGTATTACTCATAGTGAAGTTAATAGGTTAATTGAAGAAGCAAATAAAAAGGAATTTAGAATTAAAAACTGGATCAACATGTTAATGATTGGGAATGTAGAGGAGGCAAGGAAAGAGACAAAAGAAATATGGAGAAAATTATTCTGAATGATCCTCTATACAAAGATGCACTTAAGCCATCTCAGTCAGAAAATCCTCGGGCATATGATGTAAATAAGGAGGAGGATACTCAAGATGTTGCAGAGCAATAAGTTTTGGATACTATCGAAGATGAGCCTGCTAAAGAATATGATAAATCAACAGAGGCAGAGGATGGTGCACCACGTGGTGACACCGGTGCATAGGAGGCAGCTAAAGAAGTCAAATCCAGACCGGTTGAAACTAAGAAGAGTGAAGAGGAGAAACGGGAAGAAACAGATAGAGGAAAGGATAAGGCAATGGAGACTTTGATACTTGTGGCAATTGACATAGCTAAAATTCAAAACCAATAGAGTTTTCCGTAGTTCAATATTAGTTTTGATAAACCCTTCAATCAGATGTCTCCTGCAGAAAGGATGATAGTTGTTCCTGCTCTTCAAGCACAAGCCAGTCAAGATCTGGTGAAATCAAAGAATGAAGCCAAAAAGATAATTTTAATGTCTATAGATTTTTGCAGAAGGTGGCTTCCAATGTACAGTTAGATTTGAATAACAACCCCTCTAGTAAATAATTATAGTTGATTAATAGTACCAATTTTGATTCTTTGGAGAAGACAGCTACATAGAAAGTTTTGGACAGGTTTAAGGAAGTTAGAAAATAAAGTTTCCTAAAAATGATTGAAGATGACAAGGCAACACTGAATAAGAGATTGCAAACTATTTCTGACACATTGTCAGAAGCCAGTAGATTGTATAAATCTTGTCTTATTTTGCCTAAGTTCACTATTGATATTGATAATTAGATAGGAGTCACCCAGGGCAAGATTGCTAGTATTTCTCAATCTTTTGACCTCAATGTAACTTTAAATGATTAGATCTCAAGCCTTCAAGCAAACAAGGAGAAAGATTTTAGGAAAGTGGGTGAACTCCAGAATCTGATTGCCATCTGGTTAGATACTATGCTAAGTAATAAGGTGAACTCTATAAAGGAAATGGCCTAACCTGTACCATCAGATTTGAGCGAATTAGAAATTCATGCTACTGTATTTAACGCATATATCATAGTTTTGGATAACCTGAAGAGTGGGTGGGATAATCACCTAGGATTTTGAAGACTACTTATGCTGACATCTTCAAGTATTTGTAAAATATATGTCATATGTATATCAATTTTGGGCAGCACCCCATCTTTGGCATTGTTGTCAAAGTGGGAGAGATAAGGTGAAAAATGTACAGACTGATTGTATGTATGGAGTGTACAGTCCGATGTAATGCAAATTTTTGGATTGTTGATCTAAGGGTGAGCTTTATAAGTCTTTATTCTTTTATTCTTTCATCTGGTGTATGGGTTTCACAGGCTTCAACACTTAGCCATTTTTCACAAGTGTTGCCATCAATGCCAAAGGGGGAGATTGTTGGCAATTGACACTCATCTGATGATTTCAGGTGACTTCCGATAGTTGATTGTTTTTTTAGGGTTGTCATTGATGGAAACTCTTCTTGATTATTTGATCTGGTAGTTGTGATTCATCTTATCTGGAAGAAGGAGGTAACCGGTAAAACAGGGTATTTCTGTAATGTTTTGATCCAGAATAATTTTCGATGATTGCGGTAATTTTGGTGGTTGAATTCGTGTTCTTGGTGAATGGTAATATCTTTGGGAAACATGTGAAAACACTTTTTGGTCTAGTGTTATGTTGTGTTCGAGATTGAAGTCGACTTGGATCTACATGCTACACTTATTGAAGCTGACTTAAAGGAGATTACTTTTGTGTTGAGACAAGATATATAAGATTGAATTGGCGATTGATTTTGAAAATATTAGTGGTGTGGTGATTATTTTTGGTGCAATTGAGCGCATTTTCATGTGCGCATTCAATCAGGTAGCTGACTGAGACAAAGATAGAGTATTTGCAGAGAGAAGACAATCAAAGATTCAATGATTAACCGGAACTCATTCTTGTATTATTAGATGTTATTTGAGAGTTCATTTCATTGTATTTCATCATTGTAATCAAATTGTAAGTCAGTGAGACTTCCCTAAAGGTTGTAGCCTTACGGGCAATTGTAACTAAGCAGTGAGCCTGAATGCAAATGCATTCCCCATCTATGTAATATTTATGTACTCTTGGCCATAGTATATGAATATTGTGGGTTCCAGCCCCACCATGGTTTTTCGCTTTCCGGGTTTCCACGTAAAAATTATGGTGTTGTGGATTTGTGTATTCTTTGTTGCATGTTTATGTTCTTTTCTGCTATGCATTGCTAACCGGTGGATAAAGAAAAAGTTTGTGGATTTAAAATCCGGTAGATCACTTATTCACCCCCCCGCCCTCTCAGTGATCCCTGACTCTAACAAGGGATTATTGTAATTGTTACTTTTAGCATTATGATTCTCTCTCTACCAAAGAGAGCCACCCTACTTCCAAGTACTCATTCTTTAAAAACAAGAATCCAATAGGAGGTACCAAATATTGGTATAGCAATACCCCCCCCCCCAACCAACAAAAAAAAAAAAAGAGAGGAAACCCATGACATTTACTTGGTAAAGAACTTTTTTTGAACTCTAAAATATTCAAGATATCTTGCTACTTCTTTAGACCAGTAAAAAAGAAGAAAACATTTATTTCAAAAGATTAACCACCTAAATTAAGGCTTGACCATAGGATTGTAAAGTATTATTAATTATTCTTAGCTCTTTACATTTTGCAACCCCAAAAAGAATAGAATCACCCTAATTTTTTTATATTTAAAATGGGTAAAATATTATTTATAATAGAGACCTCTTCCCATTCACCGAAAAATGGAAGTTACCTAAATAGATTGACCCAATACATTATTAGAAAGAAAATAATGTCCTAATAAGGTCTTGTACCTTGATTCCTAGTGAAGGGGGCATAGTTCACATGTTAAGTTTACTTAGGCATACTAGATAATTAGTTGTCATGAGTCAGATGTCATAAAGTTACTTTATGTAACTTCTTATTTAATATTGTTCCTAAGTCATTATCTAGAATTTAGCTTATAATAGGGCCATGTCTCATTATTTACTTTTAGTCACTTAGGTCATTTAATATTTGCATCATGTTTTTAATGTTTGTATTGAGGGAAGTTGTCATACCTCATCACACCTTACCCATATATACAAGGTACTTTACATTGTAACATGTCTAATTTTATATCTCATTCATGTATACATCATTTTCTCAATATTTGTGTAAGTTCATGTTTGAGCATTCTCGTGTGGAAGGCATCTTTCTTGGAAAATATTTGAAGTCTACTACTTCATTATGGATTCATTATCCATCAACAAACATAAACCATAATAACAAATAAAAATGGGGAAATTGGATCCCCTTGATAAAGCCTTATGGAAGCTTCAAATAAATGTTGGGGGGAACCATTCACAATCATAAAATATCTAGGACTAGTTGCAAGACTAAAAATTAAATCTAGCCATTTTTTATCAAAACTAAAAGATTCTAAATATTTCGAAGAGAATATCCAATCCACCCTATCATATGCATTCTTAATATTAATTTTTAAAATAACTCTATTCTTTCAAGTGTGGATTGAATAGAGTTAATAGCTTCCAAATCTTATAGGACAAAACCACTTTTCTATTTTTGTAATAGATCTGGCAAGAGGAGTTTCACTATATTTGATAAAATGGAGCCTCAACCTTGTAATAACAAAAGGTTATTGTTGATAAATGAGTGTGGGGTCGCAAGGGGGGTACCAACTTGCAAGTTTTGGGTGTATGGCCCACCTAGCAAGGGGTTTGAGGGCCACATGCCCCAATGGGGGTTCAAGGGAAATACCCTTGAATATGAATCTTATCCCCCTAACTAACCCACCTACTTAGGCATGGTGCCTTCCATTATAAAGTGGAATTTTTTAATATCTTATTCTTAAATCCACTCCCACCTTCATAGATCCCTTGAAATTATTGCTATCCTTAAATTAGTTCAAATCTAATACAAAATATGTTTCTAGCATGTGTTGAACACTACTAGATGTTGGGGGGAGGGAGGGGAGGGGGTGAATAAGCGTATACTAAATCTTTTACAAATTAAAACTTTTAAACCATAACATACATCCAAACATGTGAGTATGAAAGTAGATAACCAAAGCAACAAATGCATCCACACAAGAACACCAAATTTTTACGTGGAAAACCCAAACTAGGAAAAACCACAGTGAGATTCTAACTCACAATATATATATTAATTATTTACAATGTTTGAGGCCACATGCTAGGGAGCTCGCTCCTTTGAACTTGCAAACCAAGTTACACTGCCTCTAAGAAAGATACAAATGAAGGAATTGCACAATTAAAGATCACTTCTTCAGGACAAGATACAAAACATTCATCCAGATACAATAGAAATAAAAGATTGAACTATATAGGAAATTGGTATCTATCAATATGTTGATAACAATTAACAAATTAAAGTTCATCTGACTCACTCTTCACAATAATACTTCTAGACCTTTATTTCACACAAACTTGCACCATAAATCAACTCCTTGTCACATACATTACTTCGCATATCACACTCACCATAATCCAACTAAACTGCTCATTATATACCATTCAGATCAACAATTTTCTTCATAAGGTTGGTCATAATCGGATGTAACATCTATAGTACCATCAACCCAAAAATAATTGATACAACTAATGCAAAACACACAAAATCATGTAGAGACCTATTCCATGTCGGCTCACCTTCCAAAAATAATTCTACATGCACCATACACAACCGCACAAACCCAAAATGGTACAAATCAATTTATCTTACACAAATTCTTATTCTAAATCAAAAACAATATGAGTGGACCATCAAAATAGAAATTAAGATAATCTAGGAACACGATCTAATGATCCAAAATACCCTTTACTCATTGGCAAGATGAGGAACACAACACATTCCTTCGCATCAACCTGAATTTTATGAATTTTATCTGAATAGATCTTGTGACTCCAACCGAACCAACAAGTTGTAGAATTTTTCTTAATGAAATTTTGGGGCAAGTGTGTATAGGGTGTCTGTGTCGGCATGTTCACTTTGTCACTATCACACATACCTAGACCTTTAACATACACCACATCTCTGAATTGATTAAAACATTCCTTGTCTACAAAGTGTTTTTTTTTTACGCAAAGGAATTGCATCATCGCCCTGGCTTTCAGTGCCATGGTGCATTGCATCCATTTTACCATATCAAATAAAGGCTCTCTACACTAAAGTGCATTTGTGAAAGCAAGGTTTCTTCACTACTAATTATTCTTCGTCTAATTTTTGCTTCCTACTAACATTTCTTCAGACGGTCCTTGTATTCGTCTTGGTCTAGTCCAAGCATTATTTTCGATAAATTGGTCTATTTTCTAAATTGTTTGCCCAATTTCTCAAGAGGGAACCCTTGTAATCCATCATTGTTGGGGCAATGTTTAATGCAAATTTTCTTTACTATTCTTTGAAACAATGCTCAAAATTGCATTGTCTCAAAAAGGGACAAAATGTAGACACTAAAAAATGGTCAACGCTTGCATCATTGCATGTTAACATGTCTGTGTTACCTTCTTTTAGGTTTTTATGCTTACTAACACTTCCTCTATGTTGCACATTTGGTCTTTATCATTTATCAACATTGTGTCATTCTTTTTCTTTCTCTTCCTATTCAATCCTATTCAGTCGTTTCAATTTGGGCCTTGTCGATGTCAATCTCAATTCTCAATCTGTGTTCATGATCAACCTTTAACCTTAATCGATGTTAATTAGGGTTGTTTTCAATAATTTTCAATATCAATCTTCTTTCAATCAATTATCAAAATTTGGATCAATTTGCATAATTTTTCAATCATTGTGAATCTCCATCAATTTTGATTGATTTGTCATCAATCTCTATCAATTATCAATCATCATTTATCATGTCGATCTTTGTCAAACTTCATCAATCCTTGTCAATTTTGATCGATTCAGCCTTGGTCCCTATGCTTATCAATTTAATCAATTTTGGGTCCTTATCAATTATTTCGTTGATCGTGTTCATCATCATTTTTAATCATGTTGATTTATCTCTCTTTCTACCTAGGGTTTAATAATTCTTTAATTATTTCCCCCGTTTCCCAACTAATTTGTTTAATGATATATGAATTAGTTCATTTATTATAATTCCCTTTTTTGGTGTTATGAGATTTGCAAAAAACTAATAAATAAATATTTATTAATTTTCCCCATATCTCTCTCCCACTTTTCCCTCTATTTGTCATAACTTTCTATGATACTCATTTTGTCATTCTCCTCTTTTACATCCTTCCTCTTTCCTTATTTTTGAATGGAAATTTTCCCTCCCTAATTTGCTCAATTAACCAAGCCTAATTTTGCTTCATGAAGTCAATACTCTACAGTTGATTTCATTTAATCTTGTATGTCCAATTTCTTGTTTGAAAGGTTTTAGATTGAGGGTCTTTTCCTCTCTTTTAACAATCACATTTTTTAGTATCCTTATGTTGTTCGAATCATTTCATCATTGATATCATATTGTCACCATCTTGATTTCAATACACTTGCATTAGTTGTTGAGAACCACATTCATTTTATTGAAGAAAAAAGAAAGACAATGGAGCCATGCGAAGGGAATGATTTGTGATAGGGTTTGCATATTTTGATGTTTAATTTCATCTTTGCATCTTTATTGACTGTGATTAGGATTTGTTTCATCATTACTTATTTGTGGTTGCAACTTTTCTTTCATGAATTATGTTTTCTTCAATCCTAACCATCACACTACCCATAAAGAGCTTCAAATGGTATCATACCCAAAGATGCAGGGTATGAGTTATTATATGCAAACTCCACCAATGGAATATACTCCTCCCATTTATATTATTGACCCATAAATTATGTATCATAAGGAGATATTCCACTACCTAATTCCACCCTAATTCACTCTCTATATGTCCATCTATCTAAGGGTGATATGTTGTACTGAAATTCAACCTATTCCCCAAACTCACATTCAAGGTTGTCCAAAACTTGGAATTCATTTGAGTGTTATGATCTAAAATGATCATCTCTAGCACTCCATACAAATGAAAGATCTCCTAGAAGAACTTCTTAGCTAAGGTCAGCCATTCATCCTTAAGATTCCATTGGATTAAGTGTGCTACCTTTGTCAACTTATCCACAACCACCGAGATGACATCTTGTTTATTCTTCGACATAGGCAACCCCTAAATAAAGTCCATGCTAGTTACTTGTAATTTATACTTAGGTATGTCATGAGAGTTCAAAATCTTCACCATATGCACATTCTCAACCTTGATTTGTTGGAACTCCAAGCATCAAGCCACAAATTTAATCACGCCTCTCTTAAGTCTTAGCCAAGAATATAAAGACCTCAATTCCACTACCATATTGCTTACTCTTGGGTGCATTGAATAAGGTGGGTTGTGGATTTCCTCTAATATAAACTTCCTCAATTCCTCTGAGTCTAGAATATGCATCCTCTCTTAGTACCTCAATAATCCATCTAAATCAAACACATAACCATCAAATTGATCATTGAGAACAAGCATTGGTATAGTGTTCACCTCTGCATACATACCATTCATCACAGGCTACTCTAGGTCACTCAAACCTGTCCCTCCTATTATAGTTGTTGATTTTGTTGTTGGCACACTTATTGCTTCTATTATGATTCCATTCTTCCATATCCTAGCAATTGTTACATCTCTTCAAGTTCAAAATCCGATGACTATTACCATACTGGTTGTTGTTCTAAAGCTTCTCATTCCAACTTTTGACATCTTGAATCTTGTGATAGTTGGATAGTTCTTGGAGCTCTTGTTCTTGCTTAGTTTATTTCTCAAAAATCTCATCCATAGTCAAAGGTTTATGTATGTCCACCTTCGATCCAATTTGAGGTCACAATCCCATAATGAACTTACAAATCCTGAATCACTCATCCATCTGGTATTGTGGTACATACTTAAGAAAATGGGAGAACTTTTCTAAATATCATGTCAATGTCATACCACCTTAGGTCAGGTTTTTAATTTTGGCCATCTTCTAGACAAAGAAAAGTTGGGGTAACCACCTTCCTGAAATGTTGGAGAAAGAGATCTTAAGTGATCTCTCTTGGCATCAACTTCTTCTCATATTTCTCTTTATCCCACCAAGTTGTTGCTTCTCCAATAAGCTAATACACTCCCTACATGACCTTGGTCTCATTAGATACGTTTTGGAGCTCAAAATACTTCTCCATCTCAATGACCCAAGCCCAAAAAAAGAAGGGTGGGAACAAATTATCCAATCCTTAAAGGGTATAAATTAAATTCAACAAAAATCAAAAACTTTGACCACGAGGGCTTCATTCATCAACTCATAGAGCAATTAAGGAGAGGTGCCTTTAGGAACTAAGTGTTAATTGAAGAAGATGTAATTAGAAATTTATCATCCCTAGATAAAGTATTTAATAGAAGGAGGAAATGGGAAAAGCATTCAGAAGGGAGAAGAGCAGAGGAAAAGGAATGATTTAGGTTACCAAGGAGCCTTTGTAGAAAAAGGTGATCCTATTGAGAGGATTGATAAAATTTTGGACAATTTTCAGAAGTTGTATGGTAAGGCCCCTATGGTAGAAAGAAAGTATACATATCAAACACATCTAGATAAACAAGCACCAAGATAGATGATAGACTCGTGTTTTGTCTACTTTTCGTAGCTCCACAAAAAAAATTAGTTAAGATTTTGTGGCATATATGCTAAAAACTTTAGTTATAACATGACTTATTATGCTATCAATCCCTCATATGAGCACTCCTACTATGTTTATTTAATAGATATGAACGTGATACATATACATATACATATACATACATATATATGTATATACATATACATATACATATACATACATACATGCATACATACATCTTTATATATATACATGCACACATACATACATACATATATATATATGTACACAAACACACACACACACATATATGTGTGTGTGTGTGTATACATATATACATATATATACATATATATGTATATATGTATATATATGTATATACATATATATGTATATACATATGTATATACATATATATATATACTACATATGTATATACATATATGTATATATATACATATATGTACATATATACATATATGTACATATATGTATATATATACATATATGTACATATATGTATATATACATATATGTATATACATATATGTATATACATAAATGTATATATACATATATGTATATACATATATGTATATATACATATATGTATATACATATATGTATATATACATATATGTATACACACACACACACACACACACACATATATATATACATGTGTGTGTATACATATACATATACATGTGTGTGTGTGTGTGTGTGTGTTGATGGTATGATGAATCAATAAGGATCCGATCAACTACTAAGAGGGGGGGTGAATCAGTAGATAGAAAACTGACATAATGGTGCAGGAGCACCTAGGAAAACATAGTTTGTGAAGGGGAGGTTTTGCTTATTATCTTATAAAAAAATTGGCTATTAGCTATTATAATAAATGATAGACAAAACAATGTCCTCTAAGGCTATTGAAAAGAAATATCCATATGATGGATTCTCTTCCCAATTTATCTTCAAAGTTATTTAGTAAATATTTGGGAAACCAAAATAGGGTATGTTGATTTGCAAAGGAAGAACTAAATACAAAAATTCCCAAAAGAAGATGTGTTAGCTAATTATTTTTGTTCCTTTGGTATTTTGGAAGTTGAAATGTTCCTTATATCTCTTCAATCTCCCAACCTTGTTCCAACAACCATAAAATTTTATGATTGGGATGCAAGGGAGATTAGTGGATTTGATGGGTTGGCTTTGGCTAGATTCACCTAAGACAATTGATGATTTATTAGGCATTGTTGTCGTCGATGCATTGTTAAGGTTATTATGGTTGATTATCAAAGCTAGTGGGATTCAAATATAGAGGCGTGTTTAAGATAATTCTTATCATTGATTGGTTAATAAAAATATGGTTTCAAGATTGATGCACAAACATATTAGAAGGGCACTTTTATGATGTATGTGAAATAATCACATTATTAAGCAAAATAATAGGTAATCTATAGGCAAGAATACTCCATATATAGATATTCTATATGAGGGATATGACTAATTCCACAAACTATAAGATTGACTAGGCTTTTCTCATTAGTGGAATCATATAATAGCTAGTGTGTATTGTTGCCTAGATGCATGAATTTGTAGTTTCCATACAACTAAGAAATGATAATGTTTCTAAGTACAAACCAAGTGGGAACTATGGACCCACTAATCTTATTTATAACCACTCGCCACGACTATATTATGATAACTCTCTTATTGATAATAGAGAGTATCTAATACATTTATTAAGACCCTAATTATGGTCATGGTAGACCACACAAAGAATGACTTCCATAGGAGGCTAAGAAGGTGATCCATGAACAAGAGTTTGTTTCATTCAATCCTTAACATTAACTATCATTAAGGTGGAAGAATTTAGTGAACAACCTCTTATGCTACCTAGGTACCCTAATGTCATATTCTATTAGAATTAAACAAGTAGTTAGAGTTCATTCTATTTTTAAATCCAAGCATAGAGGGGGGACTATAATGATCCATCATCATTGAGTATTTTTAATTAGATAAGAAGGGATTGTCCCTTGTGCAAAGAGAAAGATGAAGCATTAATCCCAACAAAACAACAAAACAAAACAGCTCCAAAACAACAAAACAACAAGAGGCAGAATAACTAAAGCAAAAACGAACCATCCTAAAATCAGGGTGGTTTAAAAAATCAATCCAAAGCTCTTTGATTGAGCACAAAGGAAGGACCCTTCTCTCCAAATCCTATTTTCTTGAGACAATGAAGGGACATAATGTCATTGGCACATCCATCATTAGAACCCAAAGCATTATATATCCTTGAACAATCCAAAGGGGAACTCCCTTTATTAGAATCAATATTTTGAATCTCCTGGGAAATAGGGAAAGTTCCATCCTTATTTTTCTCCTTACAAGCATGACAAATAACCGAAGAGTACTCATACTCAAACTTCTGCACCCATTTTCCAAATTTAGAGATAGGTTAATCTGGGTAGGGAGAGCTTGATCGCCATTGATTGAGGATGCCAAGAATATCTTTGATATAGATAAAAAAAAAAATGGGTTTAAACCAGGGCTCAAGGACCCATCTACACAATAGCAATCATATGACAAGAGTAACCACTGCCATAAGATATGAAACTTAAAACAATATGACAAAGATATTACTATGTATAACTTGAGAGAATTCAGAATTATACCCTTATTTGATCCAAAGGGTTATATGGAGGAGAAGATAGTGAGAAAGTATGTTTATGTGACTAATTTAGAGATTTTTTGGAAAATTTTGCCAAAAAATCTCAATTTAGAGAAAGTGATTATTTTACTACCTTACTTTGTTTTGTCTTAGCTTGAAAAAAAAAGTCTAGTTTAGATTATTTTCCTATAAAGAAAAATGCTCTAACAATATTGTTATCAAATGCAAATATTTAGAAGCTATTCCATATGATATTCTTGATAAAACCATTTCTTTTATAGAATCTAGAAAGGTAAATATTTTAAGATTTGACTATGGAGATAGCCACCCAAGATCTAGAGGTCTAATGGAAAGCACAACAAAATGAGAAGATCAATATGACACGAATAAACTATATTCCTATCAATGAATGCAAGTTTACAATATGAATGAATGAGATTATAAATAGAACCCCTTGATTATATAGGTCAAGATGAGACATGTAGGATATCATAAGATTATGAAAGTATCTTAATCTCATGATATGAGACATAAAGTGATAAGTATCCTATGTATACCTTAAGTAAACTTAAATGATAAGGCATAAAAATGACATAATAGTGGAAGTAGTTGGGTAATATCCCTATTACACCAACAATTATTGCTACTTGTTCTTTGATTCATCTCATTGATATGGCTCAAATTGAAATAATTCATTTCATCAATCAGAACAAATATATTCAAAATTTTACTAAGCAATAAAACAAGTCTCGTGATCCTTACTTTCCTTAAACGGACCCCTTTGGTTGCTAGCCCTTTACTCACAAGCATTACTCTCACAAAAAATACAAACTCATTTTTTTGTAAGTGATCCTTTAATCATCATCATTTTCATGCTTCGAGCACAGGTTTGCGGAGGCCCGGGCGTCGCCATTTACACAGCCCATTTTGGGCTCCCTTGCGGTCGTCCTCGCTGGTTATGTGCCAGCCCTTGGCACTTTGTGCCCGTGAACTTCAAAATGTTTTAAAGAATGTAAAAAACAATGGTTGCAAGAAAGGGCAACCCTTGTACGTTCTTCTATTCAATGATGCGAGAGAATGAGTACCACTACATACACCATTTGCGTGACAGACATAATTATTACAAACGACTCCACCGTTTTCTACACAAACATTCAAACACACAGTAAATGAAATCTTCTCTTACCAATGGAAATAGGTGTTCATTGTATGGAATATAAGATAGAATGAATTTCTTCTTACCAGACATGAGTTTCTGCCATGCAAGCGCACTTCATTCCCTCGTTCCCTGCTGCGGTCGTGTTCGTCACACCAATGATCAGTCATCTTCCTCTGTCTGTAGCTCTTATTGCTGTTGACAGAGGCCCGGGCATCGCCATTTACACAGCCCATTTTGGGCTCCCTTGCAGTCGTCCTCGTTGGTTTTGTGCCAGCCCTTGGCACTTCGTTCCCCCGTTCCCCGCTATGGTCGTGTTTGTCACACCAATGATCTCCATAGGTTCGCTACAGAGGCAGGATTTTGTAAAGAGGTGGGATTTATGAAATGACTTGGTCTTTTCTTTTTTTTAAAGTAATGCACACGGTCGTCGGAATTTCGATGAACGCGGGCACTTTTTCTTTAAAAACCCTAATGTCATTGCCAATTCCTTCTCCGTTGAAACCAAATGTTGCATTATTGTCAGAATTCCGACGAAATCGGGCATTTTTTTCAAAAAAAAAATCAAGTTTGATCACAATATACCTTCTCCGTTAGAAACCTCCGTCGAAATTTTAGGCTAAATGTATTAGTGACAAGTATTCTGAACTCTTATGAAGTTCGCCTTGTTAGAAGCCAAGCCTATTAAAGCTTTACAATAAGTCTTGTTAAGAACAAATCCTGTTAGGGACCACCCGGTTAAGGGATTAACTATAATGCCCTATTAGAAGCAATGTTGTGTTAGGAGTAACATCGGTAGAGGATTTGAAATCCAAGCTAATGGATCACCTGGTTACAGGATTTAGATAACACTAAGCTTGTTAGAGCTTACCCAGTTAAGGGATTTGACTATTGTAATTGTTAGAGAACAACAGGGGTTTGTTGATCTGATGAATAGCAATACTCTGCTTGATCGGATCTTTTTCATGCTCCTATTTTCCTTTACACATACTGCAGATACATCATCTGGTTCGACAACCAATCACTCTTACATTCAACCAAAATTGCCAACACTACAACAAAATAACTCATCGACCTTATAAACAAAACAATAGGTCGGTAACACATCACAAACCTAAGATCTCATAGAGATTACAAACAAATCGGTTGAAGTATGACCGTTGGATTTACATAGTAATCATTGCACATCGTTCAAGACAACCTTGACTACTCCTTGATCACCGCTTCATCGAACCTTGTAACTCATCATGCGGTTTCCACTACATGCAATGAACTTGCTCATTCCCAAGATAAAACCGTTATCTCTACATGCCAAAAACCATTTGAAACTCTTCTCATAAAACATGCATACGCGGCATAATCATTACCACTCATCATTTGATCATAAACCAATACAACCAATTCACCAAACTCCATCGGTTAGGGTTTAGCATATCAACAGGTGGGGTTTACCGGTTGATCTCACTTCTTCTTTAGTAATATCAGTTTCCTTCACAAGCTCACCTACCGGTTGCAGTTCCCTTCACTAGCTCTTCCCTCCAGTTACAAAACAACATTATTACAACATCATTACCGGTTATAATTGACATCAATGACAAGATAAAATTTCATCAATGCAATCTTCATGCAAATACCAACATATGTACATATGTATATGTAAATGTATATGTATGTATATACATATATATATACATATACATATACGTATACATATACATATGTAAATGTGTGCGTGTGCATGCGTGTGTGCATATACATAGCTGTGCATGCGTGTGTGCATATACATAGCTCTTCCCTCCGGTTACAAAACAACATTATTACAACATCATTACCGGTTATAATTGACATCAATGACAACATAAAAGTTCATCAATGCAATCTTCATGCAAATACCAACATATGTACATATGTATATGTATATGTATACATATACATATGTAAATGTGTGTGTGCATGCATGTGTGCATATATATATATATATATATATATATATATATATATATATATATATATATATATATATATATATATATATATATATATATATATATATAACATGTATGTATATGTGTATATGTGTGTGTGTGTGTGTATACATACATATATATGTATATCTATGTGTACATATACATACATACATATATATATATATATATATATATATATATATATATATATACATGTATGTACAATATATACATATACATGTACATGTACATGTATATGTATATGTACAATATATACATGTATACATGTGTATGTATACACACACATATATACATGTATACATGTATATATGTGTGTGTATACATATGTATACATGTATATGTATACACACACATATATACATACTGTAATCACATAAATCTGTCCACTTAATTAAATGAATATTTAATATCTATTTGATTATTTAACCATCAATTAATAATTAATTAAATTAATATTTAATTAATTCATCTTAACTCTCTTCTCCTATTAATTAAATAAATTATTCAATTTATTTGATTTAATTCACTTAAGCAAATTCAAACCATTAATTAAATAAATAAATCATATTTGTTTAATTAAATCTTCTCTCACATTTAAATAAATTAATATTTATTTAAATCCCCCAAAATCCCACCTCTCACATTTAAATAAATTAACACTTATTTAAATCACCTTTATCCTCCACCCACTTGTATTTTCCTACAAATGCAAGTTGCACAACTATTTTAAATAAATTATTTATTTAAATCACCTTTATCCTCCACCCACTTGCATTTTCCTACAAATGCAAGTTGCACAACTATTTTAAATAAATTATTTATTTAAAAACCTATTTATCCTCACTCACTTGAAACCTTTAATGGTTTCCCTTAAAGTCTTCAAACTCAATGGCTTCCTTCTAGAGTCTTCTCAAAGTCTTTAATGGTTTCCCTTAAAGTCTTCAAACTTAATGGCTTCCTTCTAGAGTCTTCTTAAGCCTTTAATGGTTTCCCTTAAAAGTCTTCAAGCATTTAATGCTTTATCTTCCTTTTTCTCATTTAAATAAATTAATATTTATTTAAATATTTATCCAAATGCAACTTACACCATTTAATTGAAATAAATGATTTTATTTTAATTGAAAATACCAAAATTCCTCCCACTTGCATTTTCCTACAAAATCCATTTGCATGCCTAAACCCCTTCTAGATTCTTCTAAACCCTTCCTAATTAACCTAATCCATCCCCTAAATATTGTCACATTCCTAAGCAAATTGGAGTCACTTCTCAAAGACTCCAAAGTCTTTGAAAAACAATTAATGCTTTGTGTGTTCAACAAATTAACCTCTAAAGTCTTCCAAACCACTTATGGCTCTTACATGACCATTAATGGTTAATTCCACTTGCACCCATGGTTAAGGACTTTGACCCCTAACTTAACCCTCATGTAACCCATGTGTCTCTTCAAAGCATTTATTTCTTTGACTAGGGTAACCATCATGTCCCCTCAAGCATTTAATGCTCCTTATCTCTCCTCTCAAGCCTCCTCATGGTGGCACTTGTCAACATGGGATTGGGTTGAAAGTCTCACATGGATTGAATATCTTTCAATCCTAACCCTTGTTAAGATTGCTCAATCTTAACCTTTCATTTCCCCATTTCTTCTATAAATAGAACCCTTCTCCTCAAGCAAAGAAGGAAGCATTAGAGTATTGTTGTTATACTGGTATTAGCATAGAGTTTTTTTCATAGCATCACTATCTACACTTGCATAGCATTTTCTTATCATATTCAACCATCTTGAATCTCCATATGGCATCCATGGCTAGTGCTAAAAGCTGAGAGCTACACTCATTCGGGACTTGGAGAGGGGAGAAACAAGGGAGAAGCATCAAAAGGCATCATGGAAGCATCTTAGGGAGGCTCTTCTCCTTTCTTTTATTTTGTTAAACTTCTTTCATGCTTTTTGAAATCTCTTTTGATATGTTTGGAATGGTTTTTAGTTCTTTGTTTTGTTTTTATGGTTGAAACTAACTTATTAACATTGAACTTTGTTGTTGTCTTGTCCCCATTTCCATGACATCACACACACACACACACACACACACACACACACACACACACGTGTGTGTGTGTGCATATATATACATACATACACATACATACATACATATATATATATACACACACACACACACACATACACACACACACACACATACACACACACACACAAACATATACACATACACATACATACATACACATGTATGTATGTATGTATGGATATGTGTGTGTGTGTATACATATGTGTGTGTGTACACACACATATATATGTATATATATATACATCTATATATATGCACATACATGTGTGTATATGAATGTATATATGTACACACATATATGTATATATGCACACACATACATACATACGTACATGTGTGTGTGTGTGTGTGCGTGTGCGTGCTTATAATTGTGTATGTGATAAATGTGGATGGATAATTGTTACGATTTGCAATGTTGTGTGTACTAACTTGCTATGTAACACTCTACTCAAAACCAAAGGCAACTGTTCCTACAGTTGATACTGCACAAAGTTCTTGTAGCCAAATGTAAAATTGACTTTGAATAAGTCAAAGTTGATTCTAGGTGTTATGAACTATTAAGGATAATGAAGGTGAATTATTGTTGAATAAAGAAAAGATTAATTTAAGTGGAAACATGTGTTGTATATTTGGCTACCCTATCAGAGGATGTAGAAGAAAGTAGGAAAGAACATTAATGTTTACCCCTTTGGGGGCAGGTTGTTTGCCAAGCTAACATTGACAAGGGAGTATGTGCAAGGGAAAGAAAGTGCAGATCATTGATAAATAAAGGATGCATATCCAAGTAAAGCCTTTTTTAAAAAGGGGGAGGATTTCAAGACATATCCTTATCTTGGATTGATACTGCTCTCAGGGGGAGCAAGTGGTTGGTGTGTTGTTGTTGTAAGGGAATAATATAAATTAGAAGAAGTGCAAATCTAAGTATAGAATTAGGTGAAGATGTCCACCCTTTGTCCTTGATTTCAAAGGGGTATTGTTGAGAGTTGTTGAGAATGCAAATATGCAAGGAGAGAACATTGCATTATGTATACATTAGTAAGTGTTGCCATCAATGACAAAGGAGGGTATTGTTGGAAATGTGTGTTGTCATTGATGTCAACCTAATGTCTAACAGTGTATGTTGTCCTTGGTTGTGTTATCATTGATGATTGGTTGGATAGAGAACTATTGTAGTTGTTGAGGAAGTGATGATGTTGATCATATGAATATGGTAAATGGATTGACAAAAATATGGAAGATCGTGATAGATTATTAGGAGGTGTTTTGATGGTTCTCTGTCTGGTTGTTGTTGATACCTTTCCTGATGTTGTCACATGGTGTAATTGAATGGAGACTATTGGTTTCCTCTAGAGGAATATGGATAGTGTAACATGTTACTAATATGGTGATTATTATAGATTGTGGATGTTGCTCTAATAATTAGAGACAATTGATGAAGATAATTGCTCTTGTGTGATATTGATGCTTGATTTGTCAGATATGCAATGGTGTAGAGATATTAATAATGTGCTTGGTTGATGACCACAATAAATTTGATGTATTGAGAAGTAATGATGATTGCAAAAATCATGATGAATTTGATTGCCAATATATAAGGAGGTTGTTGGCAGCTAATTGTTAGATGTTGTTCATTGTGTTTTGCATGACTTATATGAAGAGTTTGATATAGAGAACATATGGATGTTGGCTGCAGTGGTTCATGTATGTTCACCTTCTCAGTGGTTGATGTCTACACTAAGTATAACATTTGATGATATTGATTGAAATGAGTGCATGATGAGGTTTGGATGGTTTGAGATATTGAAATGGGGAGTAGATGCACGACATTAGTATGAAGATATTGTACCATGTGAGAAGATAACATTTTTGGGATATTTTGGTCCTTGGAAGTTTGATAGAGCAAGTTGGTACAAAAGTATGTATTGATATGTGTTTGGAAGAAAGCTCCACATTCCTCCACATTTGTTGATATAGTTTTGTGAAATTGATCATAATGTTTATGCTTCATGGACATTTCATTCTTATCTTTTTAGGTTCTTGGTGTTGTAGTTGATACAATTGGTGATTACAGTTGGCTAATAGCCTAGTTGTCTATTAGAACTGGTTCGGGAAATGTTTCATTAGTTTTTTAGGTGTTACAGCTTGGAGGACATGTTTATAACATCTATTCTATGTCTCAGTTCAACTTTCAGATGTTGTTGTGGTTTGCAAATAGTGGTAATGTGTTCTATGTTTGACCAGCTCTTCAGAATGAAATGCTTTGTATCAATTATGTTATGCCTATATGATCTTGTTATGGAAAGATAAAAGAAGGATTTGAGGATGTTGTTGGATGTTCAGGGAATGTCTTGGTGTGCGCTTCATCTTGTTATATGATTTGTTTGATGTTGCATTGTGACTAGAATGGTTGTTTCAAGGTAACTACTCTAGTTTGGCCAACATATGTTGTTCTTTTTCTTGCGGCAAAATTTTGGGTATTTTCGCTTGCTTTGAAGGCTATGTTGCATTGGTTTGGGGTCTTACTTTGGCATGCGAGGATCTGCATTGAGCCTATTCATTTGTAAGATATGATTTGGGTCAACGTGTGGTGTTTTACTTGATGTATCTACATGCTACCTTGTTGCCAACCTTGAATTATGTGTGATAGCATGCAAATTATTTTGAACTACTTTTAAAGAAGTGATATGATGTTTTTAGGTCCTCTCTATCTTCTGTATTGGACCATATTCACTACATTTATGTTTTGATGGCCGCTTTGATAGGACCCATGTTTGTCCTATGTTTCGACGAACCTAATTGATGTTTGCAATGAAGAAAATGGTATATATAGAAGTTCAAATTGATGCTAATGGTGTAGATGAGTATATGGATCAAAATGTGTGTTGTGCTTGCATGATTATATCAATTGCAGAAGTCAGTAATCTGAATTTATGACAGAGAAAGTGTGTGGTGGTTTTTATGAAGTTGGTTTCTTGAGACATAGATTCAAGGAAAGTTCCATGCCTAGAGATTGGTAGAGGTTGTATTTACAAAGGCCTTTTCATTCTTGACTCATATATTCATGTACCTTGCTTGAAGACAAAGTGTCTTCATTGAAAGCTTTGTATCTTGTCCTAAATTACTGCATCTCAACCTGCAAGTTCTTTGTATCTTGCCTTGGGATAGTGCATCTTAGCTTGAAAGTCCTATAGGGAGAAGTGTGCTTCCTTGGCAACAAGGCTAAAACAAAATTATAATTATTTTTTATTTTGTGTGTTGACTCTTGTCGTGGTTTTTCCTTGTTTGGGTTTTCCATGTCAAATCGGTATTCTCTTATGCATGGTGTTTCATCGTTTTATCTTTCATTGTTGCTGATGAGAGTAATGATAAATTGACTATGGATTATAGAATAAATTTTAAGTATTTGCTCAAGACTAATTCTCCCACCCCCTCTCAGTCCTAAAGTGTGTTCAACACAAGATCATAGGATCAATCCAAACTTTTGATGTGACTATCCATGTGGAAAGCTAATTCCAATATGGCCCACTATGATTCAATTGACCATTTTTCAAATTTGGCCATCAAATGTCAAACAAATCAAGTTTGTTAGATGATCATGATCAATGACTAATACTTTTATTTTAGATATTCTTGATTTATTGGTGCCTATAATTATTTCATTTGTTAATTTAAAGGATGATATTGACCTCAATATTTTTAACAACACTATGAATAGAATAATTGCACTTGAATATGGATTTGATAAATTCATTATAAAGGCTAGGGCAATATTGAACAACGATATTAATTAGCACCTGACAAATATTTCATAGATTTTTGTATATTAGTGGCCACTAGAGACTATGTATATTTAATGGCGAGAACAGTACTACAAGCCACCGACCTAATTCCTTAATGGTAGTAAATTTTGGCCAGGTTGTCAACTTATGGTAGCAATTTTGGAATTTTGATGAGAAGTAAATGCAAGATTAGTTTTTCATTGCAATCAATCTTCTCATAAAGATACTCCTATTTTGATTTTTGGAATTAAGCAAATGCAAGGATTTGATCTGCATTCCAATTCGTTAGCGTAAGGATTTTATATGCCAAGTCACCAGTGCATGGATTTAAATATATTGCACATGACTACACTTTATAGAGGTATATTAGATTCACTTCAAGCAACATATTGTTGCACCTCAATAAACAATAACGTCCCCATCAACCTTTTGCAATGAAGAGGAATTCCTTTTTGTCTTTTGTGCATTTTTTATATGTTTTTTGTCATATCGTGTCTTTCAAGTGGTCATCTACCAATATGACACTTGTACATAGCCTTAAGCTTGTTGCTCCGTTGTTTTATAAAAGAGAATTCCAAGCCATTTTGAAAGGGTTCAAACCATGAGTCTCGAAAGTCAAGCCTAGTCTTGCATAGTGGTTTTATCTCAGATGTTATAGCAAAAAATATTGGTCCATTCTATGTTGTATTAGAATGAACATCAAATTTCGAAGCCTCTATCTCAATTGTCTCCATAGATATTGTATATATATATATATATATATATATATATATATATATATATATATATATATATATATATATATATATATATATATATATATATATATATATATATATATATATATATATATATATATATATATCTTTTGATGCTCTCTATCATTCTGATGATGGATCATAGAGAGTGAACTAAAATGTCGATGCAAATAGGGGGGCCGACTGAATCTATGGGCTATATTGGTAGGGATAGGGGTAGGGGAATAAAATAGTAGGGGTAACCTTAATTCCATAGAATTGTAGGGAGCCTACTAGAGGTTGCATATTCGCCAGGGAAGGTTTGGTAGGGCCCTACTATTCTAATGGGGGCTAGATTATATACGTAACATGCCAACCCTCACACAATCTAATCTAGAATCATACACATACAAATGAGATTTGTTGAATTCAATATCATTTTCATGGTGTATGATTTTTGTTGGGTGAATATTTTGTCACCAGCGTACCAATGAAAAAATATATATTTCACACACAACTATGATAAGACAAAGTCTTTTCTCTCATCAAGGGGAGGTTCCCTATTGGAATTTTGGGTATCTCACCAACTTATACAAAACAAAATTCAGGTGTAAGCTTAGGGCATGTAATTCTCTTTTTTTAGAATTAATGTATTCTCCCTTCATTTGGTGATATTTCTTAGAACTTAATAAACTTTAACAACTAAAAGAACTTCTTGACAAAGATTCTTAATAACTAGATAATCATGTAAGCTCAAAGTCTCATGTGAGTGCAACTACTTTAATCATCATTGTTTTAACTTGAATCACAACTTGTAGCTCAAAGTCTCCAAGATGTGATCAATGATTCCTAAAACTACAAGTAATTGGGAGCAATACAAAGCTTCCTACGTAATCACTTAATTATCAGAAAATTTCCCAAATATGTAGATATCCCAAAGTCTATTTACACAATTAGAAAGCTCTTTTATTAACATTCACAATTTCAACAAAAAGATTCAAGTGCATAAGAAATGATTATGACAACTAAACATAAGAATGATTCCAATCATAATCATAGTTTTCAGCCCAACACGTAGTTTGGAAACTAGTGGATTGCTATCTTGATTTCCTTGAATCAACTCTTACATCAAGAAAGCACAAAGTCTTAGTTGAGACAAAAATTTGGCAGAGTTTTGCTAAGCATGATAAAAGATAAATATTTACAAATGAGGTCCTCCTTATATAGGAAAAGAGTGGAGAAAAATATGGGCACAGTTGACTAATTCAACTGCACAATCCCACTTGACTACAACTACTACATAAAATGAAAATGCAACTACAAGAAAATTTGCAATAACTAAGAATGCAATTACATGAAAAGATAGTGTCAATGGGGACACTTTATTCATCTTTCTCCTCCTCATTGGATTTTTAGAATTCCTTGAACTTAGCCAAAACAACTTCCATCTTGGCTTTATTGAGCATTGTGGTAGAACTAGTGATGACACGAACCTGGGAAACTGTATCTCCAACTTTCACGTATCTCTTCCTTCCATCTTTCAACATTGATTCAAGAACTTCAAAACTGACTTGTATTTCGAGCAACTTATCATATGCACTCAATGTGAAATCTTGTCATGTATAGTGATCTATTAAGGAAATAAATTCTTGTATGATGGTGTGATTGGTCACAAGCTTTTGATTATCATCATACAAATAACAAGGAATCTCAACTATCCTTGTTGAAATATGGTCAATCTCAACATCACCTTCTTTCTTTTCCCTATCTAACTCTATAATCATTGACCTTATTATTTCCTTTGTATGAGATAATAATGACAGAGTTTGGATGTACTTCTCTCTTGTCAAAATTACCTTGTTTTCTACAAGGACATCAATTCTAAAATCCTCCATTTTACCCTAAAGAGTTATGCTCTTTTCAATATCTTCGATCTCTTGAGATAAAGAATTTTTGACACCTTGCATTTGACTTTGAACCACCTCAGATTCTATCAACAACTTAATCATTGAATCCAGAAGATGAGAGCCCTCTAATTTCAAATGGGCAATCCATTCATCCACTACTCGGCCCTTGATGCCCACCTGTTCCACTTTTTTTGAGAGCCTCAGTATCAATTGTGGAAACAATCAACTCAACCTCTTGAGAAGATTGCATGAATTTGAGAAGCACACTGGTCAACTGCTCACATTTCTACTTCAATTCATTCTTTTCATCTCTTTCTTGATCAAACCTTTGCACAAGAGAATTGAAAGCAGTTTGAGAATCTAACTTGACGCTCTCATGTGTCTCCACTCCTAGTTCTACAGTCTGCATAGTATAATCTCCAGGTTGAATATTATCCTTGCTCTTATCTAAAGATGGCACCATGACCTCAACACATTTTCTTTTTGTGGCACGATCCACCAACACTCAAGAAACAACCTTTGGCTTTTTAGTGCTTTTGGCTTTGGGAGGAGCCAACTGCTCAAAATCAAATTCATCTCGTGAAATCACCTGCTTCTTCCTTTTAGGTGCTACTATATCCATCCATGGTGGTAAATCTGCTTTGGTAGATGGAGTTGTGGCCTCCTTCTGAGTAGTAACTGATATTTGAGACACATTCCAACTTGAAGATGCAGCAGCAGAAGATGAAATTACTGGTACTAAGGTTGTGGTAACTGATGCTCTGCAAAAAGGAATGGTGGTTAGGATAAACAAACACAAAACAACAAACAAGAAAGCAATTGTTAGATACTTAGTGTTAGAAATCACAAATTAAAGACTATCCTAAACAGGCATACCAAGAGAGACACTAAAAGCAAAATAGAGCATTTAACAAAGAAAACAAATGCAACAAGGCATCTTCAAATTCCTTCCACCATGCTTGTAGCTCCTCCTCCCTTGTTCCTCTCCTCTCCAAGTTTCCAAATGAGTGTATCTCTCAACAACTTTTTGCACTGTGGATGTCTTATGAAGATTCAAGATTGAAATGTTTTAAACTATGCTATGCAAGTGTAAAATAAGCTAAATATGAGATATTATAAAATGAACTAAGATTAATTTTAGTCCAAAATTGACAATATGAGTGATTATGCTAAAATGCTCTCTAAAATTGACTATAGGTTAAATGCATACAAGTTTTCAGGATTATGGATGTGCTTGAGAATGCTTGAGGATTTGAAAATGAGGAATGTGAGCTCTATCTATAGGTAAAATGGAGCAGTGGAGGGTTGAGATTGAGCAATCTCAACAAGGTCATGATTGAAGGGCTTATGATCTATGTGAGGGCTTTCAATCCAATCCCAGGATGACAAATGTCAACAAGAGATGGGTTGAGAGGAGAGGGAACAAGCATTAAATGCTTGACATGACTTGAGGGTTAACTTGGGAGGTAAGGTTAATGTTGAGTTGAAAGAATAAAACCATTATCCAATAAATAATATCTTTATTCAATGGATAAACTCTTGTGCAAGAGTTGGCGAGGATAACCATGGTCAAAGCAATAAATGCTTGAGAAGACACATGGGTTAAATGAGGGTTAAGTTTAGAGGTAAAGTATCTAACCATGTGGGTGAGTTGATTTAACCATTAATGGTCATGTAAGAGCCATAAGTGGTTTGGAAGACTTTTAGAGGTTAGCTTGTTGAACACATAAAGCATTTCATGCTTTTCAAAGACTTTGGAGTCTTTGAGAAGTGACTTCAAGTTGCTTAGGAATGTGACAATATTTAGGGGATGGATTAGGCTAATTAGGAATGATTAGAAAGTGGTTAGATGGGTCTAGAATGGGATTTAGGAGTGCAAGTGGATTTGGTGGGTGAGGGAAAATAGGATTTAAATTAAAATAAAATTAATTTATTTCAACTTGTGGTTGCAACTTGCATTTGTAGGAGAATGCAAGTGGGGGGAGATTTAATGATTTAAATAAATGTTTTATTTATTTATTTATTTATTTAAAAGAGGAAAGGGGATTTAAATTTAAATAAATAAGATTTATTCATTTAATTGATTGTGAATTTGGTTTAATGAATTAATTAAAATAAATTGAATAATTTATTTAATTAATAGAAGAATGATTGAAGAGGGATTAATTAAATGTTAATTTAATTAACTGTTGGCTAGTGGGCTTTTTAATCAAATAAATAGTAAATATTCATTTAATTAGATGGACAAGATTATGTGACAATAGTAACAAATGGTGATTCTATTGATGGAGTAGTTGTAGCCATTATTGATGCCACCTTTGAAACAACTAAGGTCACAACTGTAGAAGGTGTCTGATGTAGAGAGTCTTGGAGCTTTGTTCAATACACCTTCTTGAGTGACTTGTCCTACTCAACCCTTCAACTACTCAAGTCCTTCCAATGGCACTTAGTAGGGGTTATGCTCATCAGACCTCCAAGGTCTTAACCACTTTGGCTTGCCTCCTAGGTATAGCCAATGGTTTTGGACAATCAACTCCACCACTTGAGGTTGCCACCTCAATTACTTACACACTTCTCTCTTGGGCTCCAACCACTCCTGCAAGGATCTTAACACACAATCACTTCCTATGGTTTCCCAATGCTTCTACCGGGTGTTTAATGTATTTTGAGGTTTAAGGCTCACCAAATCCATATCCTTGGCTTCCTAACCCTTCTAGGTCTCTACCGGCTCCAAAATAGGCCTAATTGCATTAGCCCTCCCTAGGCAGTTTTAGGGTCTTAGTTTGCAAAAGTCCCAAACAAGACTAAAAATAAATAATGGATTTGAGTACCCTTTTGGAAGTTACAAACAATAATAGAAAAGCGCATCTGGGTTATTTGTACAAGTGTGGTTTTCAATGTTGCACTATTTTGAAGGGTTTAGGCCTCACCGATGACTTGGCAAGATGGGGCTAAAACTCTTCACCAGTCAAATCTCCGGATCCAAAAAATTTAGGAATATTCAAGGGAACTCTAAGGTATTTCAATTCATGTGTCACGTGGTCTTGCACCAATCCCCATGTGCTCATAAATCACACTTTTCTTACTGTCCTAACTCACCTACTCCTAGCGGTGAGCCTATGGCTTCATTGTTTCTCCTCCTCCAGGACCTGTAACACCACACACCCTATTATAAAACTATGTACATACCCTAACCTATCATTCTTAGTGATTTCAATAGGTTCCATCAAAGAATTCCTAGGTTAGAGCCATTTTCTTGCTCTTGAACCCTACTTGCAAGGGTTTTGCTCTTAGTTGCAAAGAATGTAAGAAATTTATACAACCTAGGACAATAAAACCTGAAAATCAACCTTAAAGAAGACAAATACAATGAATACTCATAATTGCAATGAATTACACCATCTAGTCCATACTGGACCGTACAAGCAATGAAAACAAGAGTAAAACTGTCAAAAACCGGTGGAAACAAGGTTGCTTCACAAACCAAAAACTTGCTATTGCATTTCCAATCCTCCAACCCGTAAAATGAAGTGAATTTTGGCTTTTATTCTCCTATTTTAGTTTTTTCAACCAAATTTTAACTCCTATAACCAAAAATACAACGTTTGCAAGAAATTGCAAAATGTTGCTCAACAACTTTAACATCTTTTTGCTCCAAGATGCAATTTTGCATTCAAATGCATTTTAAGACTTCTGAAGGTCCTCAAACACCATAGAAGACCTAAAAACAACACAATTGACCCCTAATACATGAATACATTCATCTAGAGTACTTTACCTGTGAACTACCTAAGCATCTCACTTCTCAGGCTATCAGCATCTTGAACACAATTTGACTCAAACCAAAACTTGGACAACTCAACCATGGCTCTACTGAGTACTCAATGGTTGGCTCATTATTACATCACAAATATAACACACAAACTTAAAAGAAAACAAAGATTTCATACTGGGAGTGTTAGGTGCCCTGCACCATACTCCCCTGGGACAAAGAACTCAAGTCCCTTGAGTTATAAGGTCTGAAATCTCCACTCCATGCTGAAGTATATCTGCCTCTAACATCCACATGGAATCTAAATCAGGTAACCCTTTCCACTTGACAAGATAGTGCTTGTAGACTCCTTTCCTTTTCTTCTTTACTATCTTGGTGTCCAAGATACTTTCTAACTCAACCAGTTTACTAGGTGGCAAATCCGTTATCCAATCTTCATGAACCAGTGATAGCATGTCTATCTGATTTGTTGGTGACTCTCCCTTGTATGGATAGAGATCACATACATTAAAAATAGGAGATATTCCCAAGGTAGGAGGAAGTTCAACCTCATATGCGTTCTACCCATACTTGTGCACCACCTTGAGAGGTCTAATCTTCTTCATCATGAGCTTGATAGACTGCCATTTTGGAAGTCTCTCCTTCCTAAGGTATGCCAGCTTTAAATTGTACCTTCCTCCTTGTCTTATTAGCTTGAACCTTATACTGCTTGGATTTTTGTTGTAAGGGCTGCCTTACCTTATCATGCACCTCTTTAATATCTTCTACAAAATTCTCCCCTTGTGCACTCTTGGGTGCCATTGAACTGAGATATTTGAGCTCTAATATGCCCCTAGGATGGAATCCATACACTATCTCAAAAGGACTTTTACCTGTGTTGCGGTTCACTGAGTCATTATATGCATATTTTGCCTGTCCAAGTACTAGATCCCAAGTCTGCCCATGTTGTTTTGTAAGACATCTTAGCAAATTACCCAATGACCGGTTGACTGCCTCTGTCTTTCCATCTGATTTTGGATGATAGGTAGATGAAAAAGATAACTTGATGCCCAACTTCCTCCAAAGTGTCCTCCAAAAGTGGCTCAAAAACTTCACCTCTATCACTAACAATGTTGATTGGAAGACCATGAATTTTGACTATCTCCTTGAAGAAGAGGCCTGCAATATAGGTGGCATCATTGGTGCTCTTGAAAGGTATGAAATGTGTCATTTTGCTGAACCTATCCACCACCACATAAACACTATCGAATCCTCTTGGGGTTGATGGGGAGGTTACTCAAAGAGAGCTTAAAACTTGTTTAAGGGCAGTCAGATGTTGTCCTAGTGGGCTTCATGCTTTGTTCATAATGTCTTCAAAACAATTTTGGACACCTAAGCTCCCTAGGAGTGCTCCCAATCTAGATGTGCTCCTTGATTTCTCAAGCATGGTTGAGATTCACCAGAGTAAATCCAACCTTATACTCTAAAACTCCTCAAAAGTTCTTACAGAGGTTGTAGCAGGTGTTTGTGATGTTTTCCTAAGTCAATCAGTTGGTTTTGAGTGAGGGTTTCATTCCATTCCCCATCGCTCCTTCCTTTTCCTACTTTCTAGGCCTAGTAGCCCTAGAGCCCCAATTAGCCCTACCAAACTGGTTTTGTGGATTTTCTCCCAGCTTCTCCAAAGACTCACACAAACTCTTTGCTGATCTGGATACCCTTTTGGAATTACTTTCCAACTTCGAATTTAGGAATCTAAGTCTGACCATACAAGTACGGAACCCGAGAAATGCTTGTTTTAGGTGGTTTTGGGCTTGTTTTTGTCTTTTTTCAAGGTTTAGGTGTCTTATTTGATCTGCCACACCTCCAAATACACACATATGTTCTACCACACATCACTTGTTCATCCCAAACACTTTTCATCTCCAACCCTTCTCTTTCCTGCAAACACTTGCATAATCTCTTTCATTTCCTAACCGGGCTATGATTGAGCTTGCCTAGGAAATGATTCTCACTGGCCATTCAATGACCTCTAAAGGAAAATAAAAGTTATATACATTGTAGAAAGGTTCCATGGCTCAATTCCCAAGGGTTATTGAGAATAACTCAAAGGACTTCAAGCAGGAACCATGTTTGGACCTCTCAAACCCTTACTCAGGCCGAGAGCTTACAAAATGAGAAACTCAATCCAAACCTACAAATAAACTAATAAAATTGCTTCCTGAGTAATAAA
This sequence comes from Cryptomeria japonica, assembly GCF_030272615.1. Lineage (NCBI taxonomy): Eukaryota > Viridiplantae > Streptophyta > Pinopsida > Cupressales > Cupressaceae > Cryptomeria > Cryptomeria japonica. The sequence goes on from NC_081409.1 coordinate 182,139,005, forward strand.
AGAACATGAACAAGACAATAATTAAATTACAATAATGTAATCAATCCATTAAGTACAGATTGTTGCTCTTATTATTGACAAAATGTAATGTAAAACTTCAAAATTGGACTCAAAATGTATTCCAGTCTATTCCAGGCGTTGAACAACCTCATTACATTAATTCTCAAAGATTTAATATGCTATTTTTGGCCTAACTAACTCTCTATTGGTTCCTTAACCAACCCTTTGCACAAAAATGCAAAAAGTTGCTCAACGTTGCAAAAAGTTGTCAAGCAACTTTGACAACTTTTGCGAAAAAGTGCATTTTTGCCTTACATGCTTAATTCTCTCCTTCACACCATCTAAGATGACTAAAAAAAATTACTTTTATATTTTCTAATGCCAAACAAAGATATTCAAGGCATTTTTCATCAAAATGCAAGATTTTGCCATTTTAGGCTTACAAGGGCTTACAAGCCAAAATTGAGCAAATGCATTGTCCTGAGGACATTCAACCTACCAAAGTACAACAAAAACATATTAAGACCTAAGAGAAGACTCTTATTCACCACTCCAAACCAAACTCTGAACAAACACACCAAAATGTATAAACTGGACTCAAAACTAGCTCAAGATTAGGTGCTCCTGCACCAGGGGTCCTAGGCAAGCCTAACACAAAATCCATGCTCAAACATTCCCAAGGCCTCTGAGGTATGACAAAGGGTTGATATAGACCTGCATTACTTGAGGTTCCTTTTTCTCTTTGACAGATGGTACATTTCTCTACAAACCTTCTCACTTCTGATTGCAACTTAGGCCAATAATAAAACCTACCAACCTGCTCCAAAGTCTTATCAATACCAAAATGACCTCTTAGACCTCCTTGATGCTTCTCTTGGATAATATTTTGCCTCATATAACATTGAGGTATGCAAAGAAGATGACCTTTGAACAACAAACCCTCTTGTATCATGTATTCTGAATAAGAGACATGTGAGGTGTTAGAAAAATCAGTACAAACATTATATATCTCTGCAAAATCCTTAGCATCCTTGTAGAGGTCTTTTAACTCACTCAAACCCACACTTTGCAATTGTATCTCCTGCATAGTCATGAATCTCCTACTTACTGCATCAGCCACTTTGTTGGTTGTCCCTTTATTGTGTTTGATAGTGAATGCATAGGATTGTAAGTACTCAACCCACTTTAGGTGTTTTTGGTTCAACTTCTCTTGCCCATTGAGGAAACTAAGAGCATGGTTGTTAGTGAAGACTACAAATTATTTGGGCAGCAAGTAATGAAACCACTTTTTCAGTGCTTGAACCATTGCATACAACTCCAAGTCATATGTGGAGTGCTTTTTCTTAGCTTCATTTAATTTTTCTAAGAAGAAAGCTATAGGATGTCCTTCTTGGCTTAAAACTGCCCCTATTGCCCTTTGGCTTGCATCACATTCTATTGTAAACAACTGATTGAAATCAGGCAATCTAAGGGTTGGCAGCTCTTCTATCTTTGTTTTCAACATTTCAAACCCCTTGTTGGCTTCCTCTGTCCACTTAAAGTGACACTTAATCCCTCATTTAATAGTATTGAGAATAGGAGCACAAACATGGCTAAAGTTTCTCACAAACTTCCTATAAAAAGATGCCATTCCATGAAAGATTCTAAATTCTCTTATGCGCCTAGGGATAGGCCAATTAAGTATTGCTTCTACCTTACTTGGATCCATCTTTAAAAATCCATGAGAAATAATAAAACCAAGGTATACAAGCTCTGTTTTCAAAAACTCACATTTTTCAAGGTTAATCTTGAGTTGAGCCTCCTTCAACTTCTTCAAAACCATCTCCAAATACTTGAGGTGTTCCTCCTTGAACCTGCTGTAGATCAAAATATCATCAAGATACACAATAAAAAATCTACCAATAAACTTAACTAAGACTTCATTCACGAGCCTTTGGAAGGTACTAGGTGCATTGGTGAGGCCAAATGGCATCACCAACCACTCATAAAGGCTTGCATTGGTCCTAAAGATTGTCTTCCATTCATCTCCAGGTTTGATTTTGATCTGATGATAACTAGACTTCAAGACCACCTTTGTGAAGTAGCTTGCACCTCCTAGATTGTCTAATAGGTCCTCAATCCTTCGCATGGGAAACCAATACCTTATAGTAATCTTGTTGATTGCTTTGGAGTTCATGCACATTCTCCATTTGCCTCCCTTTTTAGGCACTAACATAGTAGGAACAACATGTGAACTCAAACTCTTCTTGATAAACCCTTTGTCCAAGAGTTCTTGCACTTGTTGGGCAATCTCTTCATTTTGACTAGGTGTCATTTTATCTAGGCTTCAACATGTACATCTCTAGGATTCAACACTATAGCATGGCCTTGATGACCTTCTTGTTTCAACAATTTGAGAAACTCTTTACCTCTCATCAGCATCACATTGGAGCCTATTTGCTTTTCTTCCTTTGGATCAGGTAGTGGATCCATTTGATACTTCTTCCCATTCTTGGTGATAAGATAGTTGTTCTTTTCTCCATCATGAGTAGCTCTCACATCATATTTTCATGGACGACCCAACAGAAAATGACAAGCATCCATAGGCAATATGTCACATAGTAATTTGTCCTTATACTCACCAATTTCAAAATCCACCCATGCTTGTTCATCAACCAATACATGTTGACCCCGATTGAGCCATGATACCTTGTAAGGAGTGAGATGAGGCAATATTTTTCAGTTTGAGTTTGTCCACCATTTCAACTGAGACAATATTCTTGGTGGAACTTGAATCTACAATCACTTTACAAATCTTCCCATGTGACCTACAAGTGGTCCTAAACAAACTTTTCCTCTATGATGGCTCTTGAGCTTGGGGTGGGGTATCTTGAGCATTGTTCTCCTCATCATCAAGTTTTCTCCATCTATCATTGGCCCTGCCTTGTTGATTGAAGAAGTTACAACCTGAGTGTCCTCCTCTTGCAACGATTGAGTTCTTCTTTCCCCCATGTATGAGCTTATGGAGCTTGAGGCTTTTCTCGGGCACTTACTCATGGTATGCCCAACTTGATTGCAATGATAACACCTACCGGTGAAGACTGTGTTTCCTCTTCTCGAGTTTCCAAACCTACCCCTAAAATTTCTCCTCCCTCTATAGGATCCTCTAAATGCTCCTCTCTAAGAGTACCCACTGCCTTCTTGGTCTTGCTGCTCTTCATTTCTTGGTGATTGTTGCCCTCTACCAAAATTTCCTCTACCTTTGAAATTCTTACTGTGTACACCTAAAAATGGTCTGAAGATAATTAATTAAATAAGCAATTATTTAATTAATCCCCCTTCCTAATTTAATTGAATTCATTAGGTAATTTGATTATATTCTCCCTTTCATCTACTTATTAATAAATCTAAGGATTTATTTAATAGGTTCATTTCAATAGTTCCCTTTGATTAATTAATTCAAATTAATTAATCCTCCCCCCCCCCACTTCAATAAATTCTTCTAATCCCCTAATTAATTAAAACAAATCAATTTATGAGTTGTTGATACTTAATTAGTCTTTTTCCTATTATTTGAATTTTTAAATTCAAATTACCCACATGCCTCCTAACTTCTAACCACCTAACCTAACCATCCCTCTAACCTAACTCATTCCACCTAACCTTGGGTTTGCCTAACCCTATCCTATCTTTCACATCCTAACCTCCTATGGTGTGGATATTTTCTTCTTGAGACACATGGCACTTTGCCCACATGTCTCCTCTCTTGGACACTTGCCCTTTTATGAGCAAGGTTCCTTGACACTTGTCACCATAGAGATGACAAGTGTCTCTTCCTCCAACCTCTTTTCCAACCTCCTCCAATTTCACCCTTGATATCTTCAAACTCAATCTTGACTGTTGATTCCTACCACCTCACCCCTGGCCTTGGAAATCCTATAAATATCCCCCATTTTGGAGCAATGAGGATCCCATCTCATTTTCATCTTATGCATTGTTACTATAGGCATATCCATTCTAGCATATCATTTGAGCATTGTTATTATAGGTAATTGCATCTTAGATCTAGTTTAATTTGATCATTTTTCTAGCATAATTGTTGAATCACGTAGCTTAATCAATCTCTTTTCTAGCTTAATTGCATCATCATCATAGCTTAATCTTGTATATCATTAGCTTAATTAGTCTCTTGGATCAATCTAGCATAATCAATCTTATATTTGCATATCATTATCATTTCAAATCCTTTGTCTAGGTGTAGTCAAGTCACTGGAATTGCTTATCCAGATCTGAGAGCAAATCCATACTCGTATCTCTTAGGAGGTGATAGGTCGCTTTATCATGGTTCATCTTTGTTTTCTTATTATTTGCTAACCATGCTTGTAATGATCTATTGAGTGTTTTGTGTTGCAGCTACAGGTGTCACACTTCACAAGAATGACATTTTGGCGCCCACCGTGGGGCCGAAAATCTCATTTTTGGCCTCTCAAGCATCATCAAATCTTCATTTCTGGTCGGGTCAGAATCAGAATCTCATACGAGTTCCTTTTCATCCTTGTACGAGTTCCTTTGTGCACTCAGACGAGAATTCATTCTTACTCGTATGAGATTTTAAAGATACTGAATTATCGTACGAGCTCCATTTTACACTCATACGGTAACAAAAAGACACTCGTACGATCAGGTAAATAGTGTCGTATGAAATTATGCTTCTATGTTTTTTAAACAGTTTGCATTTTAGGGGTTTCATGCTTCAATTTGGTTATTACTAATGCTAACCCTGGTCTGTTTGATGAAAATAAAGTCAACGACAATGCTCAGGATAACTCTCCTCCGTACCTTCGGGTATATGAAACCTTGGTTTTCAAGGTTGGGAGACCTCTTAATTGAGTTTATACCTTGATGCATCGAACGAATCCCTTATTAGTTCCAGTTAAATTAGAAGCTACATGATTCACCTCCAAAAGGGTGATAATCTTTATGCAAGAGAGATAGTAACTCTCCCAAGACACTTACCATATCGTGCCCCCATTAACGTTTGGAGTCGGATAATACGGCATTGAGAATCCATTGCATGAGACTCAGCGGCCGTATTCTAATTAGCTATTGGGTGTGTACCTAAGCTTGCAAGCAAAGGTTTTCTCTCTCAGCCAACTTCATTAGGTAGCATAATGTGCTTGAGGTCACTTATCATATCGCGTCTTTGTTGTCTTCATAACTAAAACATAAAATCAGACATTTAAAACTGGAAAACATGAGCAAAACATCAAACTTCAATGATAAAAAATCTATCCAAACAACATTTTTTACCTTTGTTCTGTCTTGAGTCATATGAGCTTATGTTTTGTCGTACGAGCCTTCTTGTTTTTCGTATGGTTTAGAAAGTCTTGTCATACGAGGCCTCTGGTTTATCATTTTACTCAGTGGGAATTGTCATATGAGCTTCTGCTTTGTCATATAAAATTCCTGATTTGTCATATGGGCCTGTATGTATTGTCGTCTGAAGCTGCTTAAACTATCGTACGAATTTCTGTCTCTATTGGTCCAGAGTTGTCTTCTTGGTTTACTTGGTCAAGTTATCATTTGTCAAATTGGATTCTAAAGCTAAACACCTCAATATTTTCAAGTACTCACCCTCAACAAGTTCAAGATCTAAACATCTCAAAGTGCATCATCACCCTCTTTGATAAACTGATCAGCCAAAATATAGTTTCTCATCAGGATCTATCATCCTTTATCATGAAACTACAACGTTTTCTCAGGATAATCTTGTCCCACATCATAGGATATATTGTTCCTATTGGACTTGGTTTTTATCAAATCACCATCATCGCACTCCAAAACCGAAGATTGAAAAACTTGCAAACTTTTAAACACTTGAACCATCTTCTCGTGTCATATCCCTCTATCGCATTTACATTGACAAGTTGATCACTCATCAAAACAACTTTTAGACAATCTAATCCTAGCACAATATCTAAGACACGTGTATGCCCGTTTTAACCAGAGCTCAGAGACGAAAGATCGCAAAGACGGAAATCGAAACATTGGAAATAACTGAAGAACATAGAACCATGGAACACGAAGATGAAATACAAGTTGAAGAAGAAATAACAGAACAACATGTCAAAGACATCAAAAAAGATCCCCAATTCGATAAATTTATGGAGAAAATATTGGAGGGAGACAAAGAAAAATACTTCCTAATGTTAGCAAGAATTGGTGCTACAGTCCCCCAAGATTTTGATGTGAACAAATTGACACAAAAGAAAAGTGACCCTCCTCCTAATAGTGAACAATATGAGGATATTTTTGGTCTTAAAATGAATGACACATCAATTCCTAGTAACACCAGAACTAATGAGGAAACTTACATTCCCAAAAGAGATGAAGTAGAAATTTTGAATACCGTTCAACCCAACGAAGATACAAGAAGGGGTAGAGATGATACAAGAAGAGACCAAGATCCTCCTAGAATGCAAAATCATGGTTATGCAAGAACAAATCATGTTGATAATCCTATCACAACTCTCATGCAAAAACTACAAACACTGCAAACACAAATTCAAGATATGTAGAGAGGAAATGTTAGAAGATACTCACTTCAAGAAATTTGTCCTTATCCATTCGACAGAAATCTAAACATGATACCATTTCCTATAGGTTTTGAAACTCCTAGATACAAAAAATATGATGGAAGCATTGAACCTCAAGATCATATACGAGAATTTTGCACAATGAGTATGGAGTTCGCACATGAGGATACCTACTTGACGAGATTATTTCCGAAAAGCTTAACTAGACTAGCTATGGAATGGTTCTCCAAACTTCCACCTGGAATCAGATCATTCTCAGAATTGGTGGATAAGTTTGTTTCACAATACTCTTACAATATACAACATGAGGTAACAATGCTAGACCTATGTAACGCCAAACAAAAGAGTGGAGAACATTTCATGACATTTTTACAATGATGGGGACGGTTAGCTTCACGATATCCCCATACAATGCCAGAGTATGAAAAAATGGACATATTCATCGACAACCTAAATGATCAAACGAGTTATCATCTAAAAATGCAAGGAAATCAAAGTTTCGGAAAGATGATTGATAATGGAAGAAGCCACGATAAAGAAAGGTGAATTGAGAATATACAAAGATAGAGTTCATCCTCCTAACAACACTAATAACAACAATCACAATGATAAGCCAAAGTTTTGGAATAGAAATCGTAATGTCGTCAATGATGGAATAGTGGATAACAACAATGTGAAACCAAAGCAACAGGTTTTTAATTTATCCATCACTCAACAGTGGCTCAACAAAACAATAATCACCAAAAAGCAACTATTAAAAATTTCTTTCGAAGGCAATTTACAAACATTGGTGAACCCCTTGGGTCAGCACTGAAGACACTTATTGCAAACAAATTGATTACTTTGCCAGAATAAAGCAACTATGAACCTCAAGTAAAACCACCTTGGTGGAATGATAACTATTATTGAGATTTCCATCGAAACAAGGGACATCACACAGACAATTGTCAGCGGTTGAAACATGTCATCCAAGATTTGATTGATAATCGAGTAATAACAGTGGATGGACATACAACAAACGAATCTCATACAACTTTTAAAACTCTGCTTCTAAACTATGAGAAGGGTGAATCATCAACAACAAATAATGGTAAGGGTAAAGCGAAGGTAAACTATGCTCATACATATGATAATGTGGTAAATGTGATTGTAGTTAAAGAAAAGCAAAATTAAGAACTTGCTTATGCTATCACAAGAAGTGAAGCTAAAGTTGTTTTGCCAGGTCCTACCACTAACACGTCATCCACTGCAAAACAATACAATCTAGTGGATCAATTACAAGAAACACTTGCCCAAATATCCATCTTAGAACTTTTAAAGCTTTCACCTACACACAAAGAAATTCTAGAAAGAGCATTAGTAGATACAACAGTGTTTAAAGATCTGGATATAGATCAATTCCAAACCATGGTGGGACACCTCACAACCCCTCACTGCTTATCATTCACTGAAGAAGATAACATGTCCTTGCAACATCCCCATAACGCTCCCTTGCATATCGAAGTCATCATTCATAAGATGCAAGTTAAACTTGTCCTAATAGATGGAGGAGTTGGCTTAAACATTTGCCCTTTGAGTCTAGTCCGTGCTCTAGGTTATTCAGAAGATGCAGTTGATCCCCAGAAAAAAAAAATCCTATGATGAAGAAGAATGTTCCTCTAAAGCAATTGTGATGTTACCCATCAAAGTGGGACCTTTGCAGAAAGACATAGCATGCCAAGTTCTAGACTTGGACTTATCATATAACATACTCTTGGGAAGACCCTCGATCCATGAAATACAAGTTGTGCCATCAACATATCATCAGTGCTTAAAGTTTCCCTACAATGGGCAGGAAATCGCGAACTCAGCAGATTCAAATCCATTTCAATATTGTAGTAATCTCAAACCAGCTCAAGAAGTCATTGTTCCTCATAATAGGGAGGCATCGTCTTCAAACACACAATCTAAAGAAAAATCATTTGCCTCAATTTTATCAAGTATGGAAAAACAAATGCAGCCAAGAGATTGAGGGAATGGAGAATATTCAATATCACAATTACCACTTTCTCCTAAATCCTTTGGAAATCCATCAAACTCTAAACAACAACCAATTGTAAAACATCTTCCAGTATTTGATGGAACATTTGTTAGTGTTGGAACCTTATCAGAGGAAACATAAGACAAAGATGTGCTACAGTGGCCATACAAGGACGAAGAAGTTCAACAAAAGATCAACAATGTCTGCATACCTCCAAAAAAGTATGGAAAAGGATTTAACATTCTTAGAAAGATGAGATACATTGGAACAGGTCCTATAGAGCAAAGAAAAGAAGGTATATCAGAACCTATCCAACCTTAAACTCAACAGGCTATAGACAAAACAAGCTTAGGGTATGGACAAGTCACTCTACCAGAAGACACATCTTTTAGCCAACAACAAGAGGAATATGAAAACAGACAAGAACAACTAGCAATTGAAAGAGAAGAAATATCAGCTAAGCAACAAACACAAGCGAACATGAAATGGGAAAAGAAGCAAGCTTCAAATCAACAGGAAAAACAAACTAAAAGCACCTCTCAAAAAGCCTTAAATCTCAATCAAAATAAGCATGAACCTAGTACAAATCAAGGAGATCTCATAACAAGGTTAACAAAACTCAATCTCAGTCCCGAGGAGGTTAAATATGAAAGAAGAAAAGATATAGCAAGAAAAACTGAAGAAACAAATCAAATACTATATGAACAAATCTGTAGATTGCAAGCTGCAAGTGATACAGATTCTAATGAATGGGAATGGGATTCCTATCAGTCTGAAGAATCAATTGAAGAAAATTGCTTTGAAGAAGATGTAGGAGTCGATGTAGTTCATACGTATGCAGGGCAAACGTTAGGAACTAGCTCACTTGAATTAGAATCACATTCGGTTGACTTGGACTTAATCGAGGACGATCAGGAGCTTTTTGTGCGAGGTCATTCTGATGAGAGTACCATTCTAGACATCGACATGCATATTGAAAACTTCGATACATCCATCATGACTCTTGATACTTTTGAAACATCTCAACCCAATGATCCCCTACCTCTAATCCACCCCGAACTTATTGATTGGGAAAATGAAGGACATACTTCCATTGATACCTTTCCAAATGACGATGCCATATCTGTATATCTTAATGCAATCGAACCCGCAACAACTCTCACCAGGAATTTCAGCAACGCATCTTCCAGTCAAGTGGGTGCCAAATCTCCTAGTCGCAAAAAGAAAAAGAAAACAATATTAGGTCTAATACTGAAAACCATTTCTTGGCAACATTAGATCAAGAAAAAGTAAAAAGAAAGGACACAACTAATGGTGAAAACCTCCTCGAGGCATCAGAAGATGGGATATTTGACACTTTACCTGCACGCTATCAAGAAAGGTCATCCATTTTAATCGAACCAACAGAGGAAGTTAACATTGGGACAATAGAGCAACCAAAGATCCTACATCCAACAACTTCTCTCTCAGAAGAAGAAATACAATAATATATAGAATTGTTCAAACGATGGTAAATCAATTTTGCCTGGTCATATGCAGACATGCCAGGGTTGGATCTAGAGCTTATTATGCATCACTTGAATGTCAGTCCTGGAGCTAAACCAGTCAAGCAGAAGTTAAGGAAAATGCATCCACATATTGCTCTCCTGGTCAAAGTAGAACTAAAGAAATTATTGGATGTAGGATTCATCAGACCTGTAGCATATCCTCAATGGGTATCCAACATCGTTCCTATTTCAAAACTAGATAAAAGCATCAGAATATGCATAGACTTCAGAGATCTTCATAACGCATGTCCAAAGGATGACTTTCCTTTGCCTAACATTGACATCATTGTAGATTTAACTGTTGGACACTCCATGTTTTCTCTAATGGATGGTTTCTTCGGATACAATCAGATTAAAATAGTACTTGAAGATCAAGAAAAGATAGCTTTCATATGCTCGTGGGGTACTTTCTGCTAGAACATCATGCCTTTTGGATTAAATAATGTAGGAGCTACATATCAGAGAGTTATGACAACAATATTCCATGACATGATGCATACATTCATGGAAGACTATGTGGATGACATCTTGGCAAAATCACACAACATAGAAGACCATATAGGAATACTAGAAAAGATCTTTGATAGGTTAGAACAATATAAGCTACGACTCAATCCTAAGAAATGTGCCTTCAGTGTCACTTCAGGCAAGCTATTGGGATACATTGTTTCAGCTAGAGGTATCAAAGTAGATCCAGCTAAGGTAAAAGCAATCATGGAGATGGAATCTCCCAAGAATATAAGTCAACTCAGATCACTCCAAGGAAGACTCCGGACAATTAGAAGATTTGTTGCTCAACTAGAAGATAAATGTCAACCATTTACTCATTTATTACACGAAAATGTTCATTTCAAGTGGGACCATCAATGTGAGGATGGATTCAACAAGATCAAGACATATCTCATGCAAGCACCCATCCTAATCTCACCAATTCCAGGAAAGCCGTTATTACTCTATGTATCGACCGCCGAAGCATCATTAGGAGTTCCGCTTGCACAACAAGATAATGAAGAAAAACAACGAGCCATCTACTACATCAACAGAACATTAGTGGGATACGAGATCAACTATTCTCCAACAAAAAAAGCATGCTTGGCGGTAGTTTTTGCTTCTCAAAAATTAAGACACTATCTTCTATCTCACTCCATCAAGTTGATAGCTAAAATCGATCCATTAAAGTATTTAATCAACAAGGCAACGTTTACAAGACGATTAGCAAAATGGATCATGATCCTGAGTGAGTTTGATATTGAGTATGTTGACAAAAAAGCTATAAATGGACAAGTCATTGCAAATCAACTAGCCGAGGCACCACTTCAGAACAAGCATCCTTTACGGATTGAGTTTCCCGATGCTGATATCCTAACAGTAACAACAAAAACATGGCAATTATACTTTGATAATTCATATACACAACATGAATCAGGAGCAGGTATTCTGTTTATCACACCGCAAGGTCATATAATCCCAAAAGCATACAAATTAAGCTTTCCATGCACCAACAACACAACAAAGTATGAAGCTTTGGTTACAGGTATCAAAATGGATATAGAATGGAACATTACACAACTTCAAGTCTTTGGAGACTCTCAACTTGTCATCAATCAAATCGATGACGATTATCAAACAAAGGATGAAAAGTTGATGTCTTATAAAAAGATGGTTGATGATATCAATAAATACTTTGTAGAAATAACTTTCCAGCAGATTCCAAGAAATGACAACAAAGCAACAGATGCCATGGCTACACTTGCTTCTCTACTTCAGACACACGAAAATCAATAGCGTTATGAATTCCTGGTAGAAGAGTTGTTTTACCTTGCTCATAAATGTCCTGATTCCCAAACTATCTGTCACCTGGTTGGGCATGATTCCTCCCATTACAACCAAACTTACACATACCTAAAAGATAATATCCTCCCTCCTGACTTATCAAAAAATAAAAAAAGAAACTTTATTCGCCAATCCTCCCATTATACTCTTGTTGTGGATACCCTGTTTAAATGAGGTCTAGACGATACTCTTTTAAGATGTCTCGAACAAGAAGAATCTAAGAAGGCCTCACATGAAGTCCATAACGACATTTGTGGCACTCATTCAAGTGGTCTTACCCTTTCGAAAAAACTCATACGCTTGGGCTATTATTGGCCAACTATTGAACGAGATTCTTTTCAGATAGCTAGAACATGCAAACAATGTCAGATCCATGGGAATTTGATTTATGCACTAGCACAAGAACTTCATGATTTGGCAACATCTTGGCCTTTCTGTCAATGGGGTCTTGATCTAGTAGGAAAGATAAATCCTTCTTCATCCAATGGTCACAAATTCATCCTTGTAGCTACAAAATATTTCACAAAATGGATTGAGGCAGTACCTCTCACAAATATCACAGGAAAACAAATTGTTGCATTTATCTTGAACTACATCATCTGTCGCTATGGAATACCCATGACCATTATCATTGATAATGGGTGACTGTTCAAGAATCAGGATGTACAAGAGCTATGTGAGAAATTCAAGATCCAACACGTATTTTCCACATCCTACTATCCATAAGGGAATGGGCAAGCAGAAGCATCAAACACAACTATTTTGAAAATCCTCAAAAAGACAATGAATGATGTTGGAAGAGATTGGCATATTCAATTGAACCCTGATCTATGGGCCTACCGTACTAGCATCCGCACACCAACAAGTGCCACACCTTTCTCTCTTGTTTATGGATTGCAATAAATACTATCAATCAAAGTAGAGATACCTTCTCTACGAATATCATTAAAAGGTCTTATTCCAAATGAAGAACAATGAGTATCTAGACTGCAGGAGTTATAATTGATCCATGAATGAAGACAAAATGCCTTTGATCATTTAAAGGTATATCAACAAAGAATGTGCCGAAGTTATAATCACAGGGTCAAACCACGAGTCTTTCAAGTTGGAGAACTAGTACTACAGGAAAATCCCCACAACCAGGCAGATCAAGAAAAGAAAGGAAAGTTTGAACCAAACTGGTTAGGTCCGTTTGTGGTCACAACAGTATTTGGGTGAGGAGCATATCAGCTATCAACACACAATGAAGATCAGCTCGAAGAACCCATCAATAGCATGCATTTGAAGAAGTTTTATGTCTGAAAAAACATAAAATCCAAAAACAGTGAAAAAGCAGAAAAATCCAAAAAACAGTGAAAAAGTGGAAAAATCCCAAAATAGTGAAAAAGCAGAAAATCCAAAAACGGTGATAAAGAAGAAAATACAAAAACAGTGAAAAAGCAGAAAATACAAAAAAAGTGAAAAAGCAAATAATAAAAAAAAATCAAATATGAGAAAAAGTGCAATAAAAACAGATGGTGAAAACCTGGCAAACAAGCGCTATCTGTCCACTAGCTCTTCCATCTATTAGTTCATGCATCCTTCCACTTGCATTCTTTTCCATCAGCGTTGTTCATATCCATAATAAAGCCTTGTACATACGCAGACATCCCGGGTGGCTTCTCGCCATGGTTTGGATCATTGGGTATATCATAATGAATTTGTTTCTAGGCTTGGGGCAAAATCGTTCACCTAGTTGGGGGCAATTTTTTTAGCATTTTAAGCTTAATCAAACAGGAAGAACAACAGTTAGACAACTCTTATCAAGCGAAAACTGAGACATATCCAACATTAAACACGAGATCAAATTGTCAACCATCAAACTATCACAAAGTCAGTCTAAGCACATGGATGCTATCTTTTGGATAATGATTTTAACATGATTGTACAACTTTTCTAACTTAATTTTCACTATCATGATTTCTAAGTGACTCCAGGATGTCTTTGACTAGAGAAACAAGGAAGGACCATGATATTTTTCTTGTCTGATGTCTGTAAATTAATCATTAATATGTGCAAATTTGTCTCGGGACATGATCATCAGAGTATCATCGAAGACATTTCCAATTTGCGTATTGAAATGGTTAATACTACCTGTTTTACACAAGCAACACTCAAGTCATCTTGGTTCAATTATACCTCGATGCTTGTGCTAACTTGCAATATCAAAATCCAGGAAAGTCGTGCTTAGGTCATCATGGTTTAGTTATACCATCGATGTTTGCACTTACTTCCCACATTCAAAAAGCTCAATGATGACAAAATGCAATAACCTAGTGACTGGTCTGGTCGTAGCTTTGCATTTAGCTTGCATTTCATTCTTGCATGGGATCCCACATGCTCATTTTATCCAAGGTTAAATCTATCGTAGGAATCATCGAGGTGTCATCATAAGTGTATACGCAATCAAACTGATGACTCATCTCTATCCAGATATTATTGACTCAACAAAAATCTTATATTTCCCCCCTCAATAGAACCCGCATCAGCTTATCTAAATCCTCTTGCAACTTGATATCAACAAACTGTCAGTTCCTTATCCAATCAATCTTATCAATTCTATCAATCGATCACATCTAAATTGATCCTATCATGTCTTATACAAGATGTATCATTCCTAAAACCAGACGTTTTGATCATGTTTTATATAAGATATATCGTTCCTGAAACCAGATGCTTTGATCATCTTTGTCTTATACAAGAGGTGTCATTCCTGAAACAAGACTGAATTTCGATCTTATAAATCTAATCAATCAAGCTTTATCAATAATCAAGAACCACATTACTGTGATCGTGGAACTCATATTTTCATCAACCACAGTTGCAGAAATCAAGTCATTTCTAATCGAGATATCAATTTCACAAAAAATCCAAACACTCCAGAGATCAATTGTCTCAATTGATCTCCCGAGGGGGCATCATCATATCAAAATTTATCAATTAATAGTTGGGGCATCCCGTCGAACCAATATCATCATCAAAATGAGATAATTCTTTGAATCAACGTGTCATTACACCTCAATTCAAAGAGGGGCAAAATGATACACCTAAAAATGGTCTGAAGATAATTAATTAAATAAGCAATTATTTAATTAATCCCCCTTCCTAATTTAATTGAATTCATTAGGCAATTTGATTAAATTCTCCCTTTCATCTACTTATTAATAAATCTAAGGATTTATTTAGTAGGTTCATTTCAATAGTCCCGTTTGATTAATTAATTCAAATTAATTAATCCTCCCCCCCTCATTTCAATAAATTCTTCTAATCCCCTAATTAATTAAAACAAATCAATTTATGATTTGTTGATAATTATTTACCCTTTTCCTATTATTTGAATTTTTAAATTCAAATTACCCGCATGCCTCCTAACTTCTAACCACCTAACCTAACCATCCCTCTAACCTAACTCATTCCACCTAACCTTGGGTTTGCCTAACCCTATCTTATCTTGCATGTCCTAACCTCCTTATCCTAACCTCCTATGGTGTGGATATTTTCTTCTTGAGACACATGGCACTTTGCCCACATGTCTCCTCTCTTGGACACTTGCCCTTTTATGAGCAAGGTTCCTTGACACTTGTCACCATAGAGATGACAAGTGTCTCTTCCTCCAACCTCTTCTCCAACCTCCTCCAATTTCACCCTTGATATCTTCAGACTCAATCTTGATCGTTGATTCCTGCCACTTCACCCCTGGCCTTGAAAATCTTATAAATATCCCTCATTTTGGAGCTATAACGATCCCATCTCATTTTCATCATATGCATTGTTACTATAGGCATAATCATTCTAGCATATCATTTGAGCATTGTTGTTATAGGAAATTGCATCTTAGTTTTAGTTTAATTTGATCATTTTTTAGCATAATTGTTGAATCATGTAGCTTAATCAATCTCTTTTCTAGCTTAATTACATCATCATCATCATAGCTTAATCATGCATATCATTAGCTTAATTAGTCTCTTGGATCAATCTAGTATAATCAATCTCATATTTGCATATCATTATCATTTCAAATCCTTCGTCTAGGTGTAGTCAAGTCATTGGGATTGCTTATCCAGATCTGAGAGCAAATCCATACTCGCATCTTTTAGGAGGCGATAGGTTGTTTTGTCATGGTTCATCTTTGTTTGCTTATTATTTGCTAACCATGCTTGTAATGATATATTGAGTGTTTTGTATTGCAGCTGCAAGTATCACACTTCACAGGCACGACACTTACCTCCCCTATGTTTCTGATTTTGTTCACTCCTCCTTTTGATCTTCTCCTTTGCCCTTAGGGCCAACTAAAAAAACATGGATAGTGTCTGGTGTGAGGATACTTATCTCATCATGTATATTCTATCTAAGGCCATTCATGTACCTGGCCAACTTCTCCACTTCATTCTCATGCTTCCTAGCCCTCAAACTGGGTTTGTGGAATTCCTCAATGTATGCATTAACATCTAACTCCATTTGTTTTAGATTTTGCAGTCTCTTATGGATTTGAACTTCATAATCTCCTGGAAGGAATTGTGCCTTAAGTCTGATCTTCATACGCTCCCATGAAGTTATCTTCTTCTTGCCTTCTTGTATCCTTTCTTCTTGCATCATATTCCACCAAACCAATGTTGATCCTCTCATTCTTGATTTGGCGACATTGACCCTTTTCTCTTCTGCTACCTCTTTGTAATCAAAGTGATTATTGAGAGGCTCTATCCAATCTAGCAACTCTTCTCCATTGAGGTTTCATCCATAGGTGGGTAATCCATCCAAGTTGTCTTTAGAAATGGATTTGATTGCATCCAAGAATAGTTTTTGGTCTTGAGGCATAACTACTGTTACTGGTTCCTCTCCATCTTCCACTTCTTTATCAGTCTCATCATCCCATTTTGTCTTAACCTTCCCCTTCTCCTTCTTAACCTCTCTGGTTCCTCTGCTTCCTTCTGCATCCTTCAATCCTTCTATCATCTCTACCACCAACTATCGGATGGCTTTTGGAGTCATTGCCTTTGGAGGCATTGAACTTGCTTCTGATTCTTCACAATCTGACATACACCAAATCTTTCAAAGAATGGCTCTGATACCACTCTAATGCAGAGAGTCTTGCAGCTTTGTTCAATACACCTTCTTGAGTGACTTGTCCTACTCAACCCTTCAACTACTCAAGTCCTTCCAATGACACTTAGTATGGGTTGTGCTAATGAGACCTCCAAGGTTTGAACCACTTTGGCTTTCATCCTAGGTATAACCAATGGTTTTGGACAATCAACTCCACCACTCGAGGTTGCCACCTCAGTTACTTACACACTCCTCTCCTGGGCTCCAACCACTCCTGCAAGGATATTAACACACAATCACCTCATATGGTTTCCCAATGATTCTACCAGGTGTCTTTAATGTATTTTGAGGTTTAAGGCTCACCAAATCCATCTCCTTGGCTTCCTAACCCTTCTAGGTCTCTATCGACACCAAAATAGGCCTAATTGCATTAGCCCTCCCTAGGCGGTTTTAGGGTCTTAGTTTTAAAAATTCCCAAACAAGCCTAGAAATAAATCATGGATTTGAGTACCCTTTTGGAAGTTACAAAAAATACTGGAAAAGTGCATCTGGGTTATCCATACAAGTGGGTTTTCCAATGCTGCACTATTTTGAAGGGTTTAGGCCTCACCGGTGACTTGGCAAGATGGGGATAAAACTCTTCACCAGTCAAATCTTTGGCTCCAAAAAATTTTGGAATATTCAAGGGAACTCTAAGTGATTTCCATTCATGTGTCACTTGGTCCTACGCCAATCCCCATGTGCTCATAAATCACACTTTTCTTGCTGTCCTAACTCACCTACTCCTAGCGGTGAGCCTATGGCTTCATTGTTTCTCCTCCTCTGGGACTTGCAACACCACACACCCTATTCTAAAACTATGTGCAGACCCTAACCTAGCATTATTAGTGATTTCAACAGGTGCCATCAAAGAATTCCTAAGTTAGAGCCATTTTCTTGCTCTTAAACCATACTTGCAAGGGTTTTGCTCCTAGTTGCAAAAAATTGAAGAAATTTCTACAACCTAGGACAATCAAACTTGAAAATCAACCTTAAAGAGGACAAATAAAATGAATACTCAGAATTGCAATGAATTACACCATCTAGTCCATACTAGACTGTACAAGCAATGAAAACAAGAGTAAAACTGTCAAAAATCGATGGAAACAAGGTTGCTTCACAAACCAAAAACTTGCTCTTGCATTTCCAATCCTCCAAATCGTACAATGAAGTGAATTTTGGATTTTATGCTCCTATTTCAGTCGGTTCAACCAACTTTTAACGCCTATAACCAAAAATGCAACTTTTGCAAGAAATTGCAAAATGTTGCTCAACAACTTTTACATCTTTTTGCTCCAAGATGCAATTTTGCATTCAAATGCATTTTAAGTCTCCTGAAGGTCCTCAAACACCCTGTAAGACCTAAACACAACACAATTGACCCCTAATACATGAATACATTCATCTGGAGTACTTTACATGTGAACTACCTAAGCATCTCACTTCTCAGGTTGTCAGCATCCTGAACACAATTTGACTCAAACCAAAACTTGGACAACTCAACCATGGATCTACTGAGTCCTCAATGGTTGGTCCATTATTATATCACAAAGATAACACACAAACTTGAAATAAAACAAAGATTTCATACTGGGAGTATTAGGTGCCTTGCACTAGTGTCTTAGTGGCAACAATAGTACTTACAATAGGTGGAGCTTCAACCATGATTGTTATGGAAGGTAGGCCCATTGACTGCTTCTCTATAGTTATCTGCTCCAAAGATTCAGTAAAATCTAGAATTGAAGACTCAATAATGGATGTAGGAACATCATCAAAACTCGAGAGACTAGACAATGTAACATATTGTTGATCACCCTCCTTTTGTGGTAATTCTATATTGAACCCCTCATCGTCATATTCTTCTTCCTCTTGATTTGAATATGATTCAATAGAATGAATGATAACTTGTGTAGGAGTTGATACCCGTGAAGTGGTGGGGGTATCACTCTCACCTTGATGAGTTGGTTCTTCAACTTGCATTTCCTCTTAATGAGGAATTTTTCCTTCTTCTTGTTCTTTTTCCTTTTAAACCTCTTCAACAACTGGTTTCTTAGGCTCTTCTACTCGCGTCACTTGTGCAGCTAATGTAGATTCACCTTTCTTTATCCCTTTGACAATGAATTTGATTTAAGGTCCTTTTCCCTTAGATTGTATCGAAGGGATTGATGGAGGTGCTTGCACATCTACTTTGCTCTTGGTCCTTAATTCAGTTGTTTTGCCAACTGCGCAATCATTATTAACATCATCACCAACACTAGAAGGAAGCTGCTTCATTCTAATCCCCTTTTTCAACAACCATGCATTAGTATTAGCCAGAATAAGGGCAATTCTTTGGGTAATAGACTTACTTTCATTTCTGGACCATTGGATGAGTGACAAGGGAGAATCAACAATCTTTCGTTCAAAGTAGACTGGGTCTACTACATCATTGATATCTTCCATTGTATCCGAGACTCTAGCCAAATCCATGTTCTCAATCTGTTCCAAATTGAGATGACTGAAATCCATTTTACTCACATCTTCCTCATTTCCACAATCTACCCAGACATCTTCGAGCCGATATACATGTGTACATAGCTCCTCTTGATTTTGTTCTTCATCCCACAAAAATCAAAATTATAACGAGCCTTGAACCTCCTTATGGTATTCCATTGTATTTCTTCCTCCATATTTTTGGCCTTTGGGTTGGTCATCACTGAATATTGACCAATGACTTTTGAAAATTTAAGGCCAACCTTATGAGCTTGTGACTGCCTCTCATGTACATGAAACAATTGTCGACATAATTCCACGAGAACAATTTTATCTGAAGGATACCTTGGAAGTATTAATGGTTCGCATGTAAAACATCCTATGTAGATATATGTGAAAGTAGGAAATTGAAGGAATACACAACCAAAGAAAGAAACTCTGTTGTATGCTGCTTCCGTAATTCTTCTCTTCTCTAAACCTTTATAAAACATACACTTATAGACAACAAAGAAGATGTCATTGACCCTTCTGAAATGACTTCCTTGATTATTGATTGTAAGTTGATCACAATAGTTCCAAACACGTACTAACCTTCTATCACCCTTTGTAGACAACCCTGGATATTGCTTCATAGAGGCGGCTGCATACACAAGGTATGAGGTCATATAGAACTTTAGTGTTGTTTTGACCTCTTTCAACTGTGCACAAAGTGCATCACTAATCTGCTCACCCCAATCTATTTTGGTTGCCCCTTTTCTGATTATGCTCATGTAATAGCACATATAGTTCTGAAAGTAATGAGAATTTCTCATACCTTTTACTCGTGCTAACATAGTGATTATATCATTGTATGCTTCATTGAAATCACTCCTATGGAAGTATTCAGGCCATCTTGAAGTGGTGGAAACCCTAGCTAAAGAGAAGAAAATTGTATTAATCATCTTCTTACATTTCACTTCATTCTTCTCATAATACTCTTGAGCACCATCTTTGGTTATGTTTGCTACTTCTTCCACTTGAGAACCCTTAAACACGTTGTTAAAGAAAACACTGTCTAGTGTCATGACAACATTTTGATTTACATCCTTCACCTGTCTTGTATAAGGATCGAAATGATCCGCCACTGCAAGTACAAAATCCGGATCATGAGCTGCTACTAGGAAAGAAGCATACTCATGCAACTCTGATTTGATTAAATTTGCCATATTTGAAGGGGCTTTCTCTACTTGATTAACAAACTCTTGCATGTCCACATGACCAATCTCTGTATCCCTCATCTCTTTGACATTAGAGTTAGCTAAGCTCTCTGGGAACATGTTCAAGTATTTATCATACTTGTACTTCATCTTTTTCACAGATGGCTTGCTTGGCAAAGGCTCTAATTGACTTGAAGAAGCCTCTGATTTTCCTTGAGTAGGATTAGACATTTGCAAAGTGCTGCATTCAATACTAGTCATTAGTATTTTGAAGATCATCCACATTAGAAGGGCAAATTTCATCAATTGGAACAAGAATCCAGAGTAAAAAAGGATTTGGGAAAAAACTGGACAAAAACTTGCAGGTCCGATCTGCAAGTAAGAAAAACAAGATTAGCACATCGGACTTTAAAGTCCGATGTGCAGAAAAAAACATCACAGATTGCATATCGAACTTTAAAGTTCGATCTGCGAATAGGGTAGAACAACTTTGCATAATAACTTTGCACTTTGCTAAAGTGTAAAGTTATTATGCACATCAAACTTTAAAGTCCGATCTGTATAATAGGGCAAAACAGAATCCCACAAGTCAGACTTTGAAGTTTGACCTGCACTCTTGAGAAAAAATGGCCTGCACATTGGACTTTAAAGTCCGATGTGCAACTGAGGGAAGGATAAAGCTTCTAGGCATAAAGCTCGACTTGCCAACTCAGGGAGGAACAAATGATCGACATGTCGGACTTTAAAGTCCGACATGTTGAGCGAGGAAAAAATTCTTGAGGGAGAAAAATTACTCCCGCATATCGGATTTTAAAATATGATATGTGGGAGAAAGACGATGGGAGGGAAGGCAAAAAACCAAAAAACCCTAAACTAGAAAACAAAACAAACAAAAACAAAAACCCTAACCTACAGACATGCAACGAAAAGGAAAAACCACGAAAACAACAAAAACGTACCTCGAATGCAGATCCATAGGACGAAAAAATCACCCAAAGGCACAATCACGAGCAAAATCCGCACAAGGAAGGCAAGAGGGCGCGCACACAGAGTAGGAAACGACCAACAAATGACTAAAAATGACTTTAAAACTTAATTTAAACAAGATTGCAGATTGGACTTTAAAGTTTGACCTGCAATTAAACCAAAAGCTAACTCGTGTTTTTGCAGTTTTACCTGCAAGTCCAACTTGCAGTCAACTTAAAAATTGCAAACTTTCACATCGAACTTTAAAGTCCGATGTGCATCAAAACAACCAAACACCTTGTAGGTCGGACTTGCAAGTAAAATTGCAAAAACCATCTAACTTAAAAATGACAAAAACAAATGACAAAAAGCAGATTCGACTAGCCAACGAAGTCGATTAACCTTATCCAGAGGACGTGAGGTACGAAATGGACTAGTTTCATAGGGCTGTCTCACGATTTTGGCCATGCCGAAATCGATGACAACAATTTTGTTTTTTGCATCATTTTAAGAAAATTGATTAAATTGCTTAAAATAAAATATAAAGGCTTGAGGATGTTGTCTTGGATCTTAGAGAAAAACTTTAGATAGATAAATATTTTGAAGATATTATGATAAGATAATGATACCAAGAACTCTATGATAAAATTCCATTTGCTTTTTGATTAAAAGAAATTTATATATATTTATTTTAAAACTTAATCTTGAAACACTAGAAACCTACCCTTGCCCTCGCACTCCATCCCTAAAAAAAGCTTTAAAAAACCTACAAACTATGCTTTTTGGTTAAACGGGATTATATATATTTATTTATTTTTACTGAAAAATCATTTTTTTTGTTTTAAAACTTTGTTTAGGGCTAGAATATTCTCTCTCCTCTGGACGGCAGAAGGAGATCGAACAGTATGAGAGCTTCTTCGCCCAAAACGGCCTATTAAAGGTACACGATACAAAACTAAAAAGATCCTCCAGTACAATAACAGGAGGCGGCTTCTTTTCGGGCTAGATCTTCCCAACATTTCATCCTTCTCTCTCTGCAATCCATTTACCTGGCATATTATTTAAATTGTTGAAACAACCGTTGAAACTCCACAGCTTTTAGACCTCGATTTATTTTTTTACAAGACCTATTGTCCCTCCGAAGTTATCTCTAGGGCAATGGGGAAGAAGAAGAGGAAGGCTCCCAAGGTGTGGTGTTATTACTGCGAACGTGAATTTGATGACGAAAAGATATTGGTACAACATCAGAAAGCCAAGCATTTCAAGTGCCATGTCTGTCACAAGAAATTATCAACAGCAGGAGGCATGGCGATTCATGTCCTCCAAGTCCATAAGGAAACAGTCACCAAGTAAGTTTTTCAATCCTTTATTTATATTTTCTTATTCTGGCCTGGAGGGCCTGAGAATTTGAGATAAAATTATGTTAGTTTAACGCATTTACGCAATTTCAAATTCTAGAGTTTTCTCACATTACCCCCTTTGGAATGGGGCCTTTTCAGTCTTTTTTTAATATCATGTTTTGGGTGTAAAATGTCTGCAATCTGGGTAAATTAATGCTTGGCAGAGAATTTAGGGGTTTGTAGAGAACTTACAGTTTAGACTTAAGCCAGTAAAGATCCTATCGAATTACTTCTAATTTTATAGGTCATGTTCAAGTAAATCCTTGGTATTGAATATGCGGCTTTATAAAACATTGTTTGGTATGGTTTCACCTCTTTCGCCAGCTAAGATCCCATTGGGTTGATGTATCGCTTCATTTTGAGTGGGTACTTGGATTCTTCTTTTCAGATGTCTTGGGTATTAACAATGTATGGAAACTGGGTAAGTAAATCCTTGGTATGGGATGCGAGGGTTTACAAAGAGTTTATGATATTGGATATAGATAGACACAAAATGTTTTCCCATTTTTAATAGTCGTTTAGTAATTTCTGCGTTTTGGTTATACTTTGTACTGTAAATACCATGTCCATTAGAATGAAGAAAGAGCTTTTGGAAAAACTATGGAAGTTATGTAATTAATATCCTGAATCCTAATGATGGATCATAGAGTGTGGTCTGCAATGTTGATGTAAACAAAACCAACCCACTTGATCTAGAATCTCTCCTGATATCGTGATGTGTGTTCATACAATATGCTCCACTCAAGTTTAAACAATATCTTTATATTGAGCAAGTAAATACGCAGTATTGAGTGTAAGGGTTAATTAAGAATTTGTGGAAAGGTTTTTAGGTCTTGATACAATCACATAAATATATCCTTATTTAATAAGTGGTTATATTGCTTCATTTTGAATAAGGCTTCAAAAAACTCTTTTAATAATCATAATCTCTGTGTGTGTGTAGAATGTGTGCATTCGAAAAGGGGAGCATCTAGGGAATGGATATTACAGTTAATGAATCGTTTGCCTGTCAGTTTCTTCGATGCTGAGAGTTTTGATCATAGATTTTGTGGGTAGCATATCTTCCCGAGTTTTGAATGTTGGTCATCATAGTGGCATTTTCTCTATCTTACTGCTATGCAAGGGTTCATTGGACAAAGAGTCTTGGATATATATTAGTTATTACTGTTACTTCATGTAATTTGTAGAAGTTGAACGAGTGACATGAAGGGCTTGAAAATCCCATTGTGTCCCTCCACTTTACCAACTGGGCTAAGGTTAATTTTTTATGTTTTTAGCCTACATCTTATTGCCACGCAAATGCTTGAAGTTTATATGTAAAATGATTTAGTTGCTTATCCACGCACATATTTTTGAATATTCTCTAGAGACTATTTCTAAATGCAGTAGTTTTTCTTATGCCATATGATTTCAAGATGATCGTGGGAGCGATTTTATATTTATCTATTCTTACATAAGGGGATAGCTTAATTCTAGTAGTGTGCATTTTCACTTTCATCCTTTTCCAGGTGGACATGTTGGATATTCCCCCCCTTGATATTTGGGTTTTGTGATCTTCTGTTCACAATGGACATGTTCTTACTTGCAGTTATTTAAGCAGCTACTGTGTTGTAGCCTGAATGCATGTATACCCAAGTAAACATTGGTTCATTAGCAGACTGTTTGCATATATCCACAAATAATGTATTCCCCTATAGCCTGAACTTGGAAAATGTTTTACATGACCTACCAAAATAATTGTGTTGAAAACTCCTTGATTAATACACGACCTCTTCTCTGGGCTTAAAATTGCAATGAGATACTAAATGCTTAAATTTTAATGATGTAGACACAATAATTTTTGAGAACAGACTAAATCTATGGCTGTATTATCCATTGTACATTTTCTGGACCTGATTTCTTATTTTCTTCTTTGCAAACCTTGAATCTGGTCGCATGGCTTAATGATACATGCTTTTATTTTTTTGGGGAAGTGAAATTGACTTCAAGGAATTAGATTAATGTACAAAGAACTTGAAGTGTTGTATTTTGGTCTGCAAATAAATCTGGTTTTATTTTTGCATTGCTTGCTAAGATTTCTTCTGCTTATTTTGATTGTTTGATATATTAATATAAAGTATTGAACAAGATCTGAACATCTGAACTTCCAAGCCTTGTAAGTGAAGTTAGAACTATTAAAGTGATATTAACAAATTAAAGTGCAATTCAATATCAAGTACCTTACCATTACAATAGTTCTAATAATGAATATTGTAAAAGTGTAGAACATACATGCTATATACTGAAATATACCTTATTTTCCAACCTTGCATGGAAATCATTGCGGTGAGGTTGGCCTTCAAAAGTTGAATATAGCTAGTGGCCTATATCATAGCCATCAAGAGATGTGAGTAGGCACTGTATCTGTACGGGCACACTGTTTTCAGAATCAGGGAATTCAGGTGTGGATATAAAGCACATATATGTACAGATACCAGAATTTACAAAACTTAAAGATTAGAACGAGTTGTTATAAACATTGGATCATGAATGGAACTGAAGAGTCTCTCATCTGATCTCTATTGTGATAATCTTCCTTGCAAATATACGTTTCTGCCCAAATGTGCAATATTTTTATTTTTGCTTTAGATTATAATACTTCTGAAATTTGTATAAAAATTAAACACTCACTTACTAATTCAGATTGAACTGTGTGTTGCATTTATTTCTGCTCTCATTAATTTGTCAAATCTTGCCAACATTTTTGAACACTCAACTTTTTGCAATTTTTTTTTCCATTGAATGAAAAAGGCTGTGTGGAGTCCTTGACCTTCTCTGGTTTAGGATATTTCTGTAAACAGAGTAAAATAAGTCATCTCTTGCTGTAGGGAGATGTCCAATAAAACGCTTTGTTAGCCTAGTGTATACACCTCTGTTTTTCACTTTTATTTAGATAATTATGCTGTAACAAATATAATGTAAATGTGCTTCATTCTGCATGACTCTGCATAGTTTCTATGGTTGGTTTTCAAGGAGATTTTGCAGTGGAATTCTGTAATGAGTATATGATCAGTACAGCTATGAGCAAATATGCATTGCCGATTCTGAGTATATTTATAATGCGTGCTGTCTTCTGTTTGGTATTGGTGTCATGGCAGGGCTTTTCAATTTCCGTGCATTGTCGATGTATATTTCGATTCTGAGTATATTTATAATGCGCACTGTCTTCTGTTTGGTATTGGTGTCATGGCAGGGCTTTTCAATTTCCGTTCATTGTCGATGTATATTTCGATTCTGAGTATATTTATAATGCGCTTCTGTTTGGTATTGGTGTCATGGCAGGGCTTTTCAATTTCCGTTCATTGTCGATGTATTATGTTAAATTTTTTCTTTGGACTTTGTTGACTTTTAAAGTTGCAGCATTAACACACCTGTTAACTTGACAGTGATGAGTTCTTGGATGGAAGTCCTCCTTGAAGTTTTAACAGGATGCTATTGATATTTTCAAATGCTTTTTGTTGGTTGTGGATTTCATGAAGGAGAAGCTGGTTCAAGCATGATTAGAATGTTTGGAAATTCTTTAAAATGTGCAAGAGATGGGGAATGGATTTCATTGATGAGTTAAAGTAGAACCTCTATAATTTTTAACCTTTTAGAAAAAAGGGAAAGTATCCCCAGCCCAAAAATAGGCATTTGAGGGCCTGAAAACATCGTGCAATAACAAGTTTACCAGGAGTTTTTCTATCTCCATTTTGTTTGCAACATTGGAAAATCTTCTCCAAGCTTTAGGAGCTGTTAAGGTATTCAATCCTTATACCCTCTCTTCGCTTAAAAATTGTTGAGACTACATGCTGATAAGGTCACTGCCACAAGCAGAAACTTTACAATCAGGAAAATACAACACAGAAATTTGAATTTTTATTTCCAAAAGAAACTTATTCAAAACCTAATCTGTCTACTCAAGAAAATTCCCCTAGTTAGCTACAATCATGTACAATCTCATCAATTGTGTTTTTTCCATAAGTTTGCAATAATTGTGTCTGCACATGTTAGGCGTGGCAAATTGTGGTTTGATTTCAGGGAGCTTTCCTTTTGGTGGGGGTTGTAATTCAAATGGATGTAAGAATTGTGATGCAAGCCTTGAGCTTTGGGCATCACAAGATCAAATTCAAAAAAAATATAGGAAAAGTAAATATGCTGCTACTGCAAAATAAAAAATTGAATTCTGTTATTTCATGCCAAATATACTGCAGAGAGATCAAAGTAAATATATACCATGTCTTAAATATGAAAATTATAACAGTGATGATGAAAATGTTCGTAAACATGCCAAAAGACTTGAAACATTTAAATTTTCATTAACATCAAAGTTTCAGATGCCAATCCCAAAAAAGTTCTGGAGCCTCTAAAAGCTTGGTATCGTTTTCTTGGGAATAAATTGCTAACAGGGCACACTACTTTGTGAAAACCCTGGGTTAAAACTGGCAATTTTCAGGTTTACCACATTATGTGAGAGGTCTGAACAGAATGGGAAAGTTACTGGCCTGTTGTTGCTGTTGTTCATTTCTCATGTAATGCTAGCGTGTTTTTTTAATTTTTTATTCTATTGCAGAAATATTTCTCTACCAGAATGCATTGACCTAGGAAGTCAAGATTTCTTAAATAAGGATGGGACTTGGAAGCCTATTAGGCATTGTGTCATTGCAGTTACATGGTAATGACATGTAATAACCCCCAAAATCAGTACCCAATCTTTTTGTTTTTGTGACAGATTAGGAGGGTAATACCTGTCAGATTTACAAGGTTACTTACCCTATACTCTGGTTTTCATTAGATTCCAACTTTTTAAGAGTAACCTTTCAATCAAGGCATAGCTGATTCTGAGATCAGAATAAACGTGATCCATTAGACCACTTAAGATCAGTTAATCAATAATGATATTACAACCCTCCAAGATAGGTCGAGTCTTTGCACCATCTGAATACTTCTAATACAATATCATCCTTCTATAATATTCTGCCTCACAAAGATCTAATACTTGGTTCATGGGAGAAATAATGCTACCCCACAAATAAAGTTAAAACAGCTCTTGATGCCTTCAGTGAGTACTTAAGAAAAAAAGGGGAAATTTTTTGGCATGTTTACTCTGAGACAACTCGCAGCAGGGAAAAAGTCGCGAGTACTTGGCGACTTGTTGAGTCTACGAATTATGTATTAACCAGTTAACTCTTGTGTTTGATTGCTACATTATGTGAAAGTTCAGAATTGCACCCGGTCTGTTATTACTGGTGTTCTTTTCACATGTAATACTTCTATGTTGTGATGGCCCATTGCTGAAAGATTTCTATACCAGAATGTCCTAACTAAGGAAAACAATTAAAAATATTGTTACTTAGAATTGTACGAGTTTTAATCTTGTAGGCTGTCTAGAATGCTCTAGAACATCACAACATTGCTGAAATTATTGCAATAATATTTGAAATGAGATTTTAGAAACTCTTGAGATTGTATATATTTAGCTATTGAATCAGTATGCTATATGTAACTTTTGTGTAACATGTATGCAGTTCTGATTAGTATTTGTACAGCGCATGGTAACATTACCTGGTAAAAAATTGCAGTTAACTGCAGCCTGTGGCTGGGGCGGTGCCACTTTTTGCACCAACTCAAGTTGTTTGGGAAAGTCCAGCAGTTTTTTGAAGAAACACAGGAAAAAACTGTGGGCTATGCAATAATGCTTGAAGAACCTATGGATTTTTTCCAGGTTTTCAAAAAAGCAGCCCATTGTGTCTAAACCCTGGATATTTCATCTATAACATGATTGAGAATTAGAGAATAATTGGCAACATTAAACAAATTGTTCATATATGTTTTTGTCTATTTCTACACACCATATTTGGTATGAAATAAGGATAACATTTTTTCACCATATTTTGACGAATATTTTGGCATTTTTTAATTGCTATTTTTTCCCAATCAAAACCCGAGAATTTGAATTCTATTTACACTGTAACTTTGCTGCGTATATTCTGTGTAAATGGAATGCTACTAACTACTAACTACTAAGTACTATGGTACATGGTATTATATGTCTGCAGTCTGTTGATTTTTGAAATGATTTAATTTATGATTGGAATTTCATCCTCATTTTGGAAATTTGAGGAAATCATATTTTAGATCAATTTGTGCAAAACAGTAATGTCCAGGCAAGCTTTATCCCCAGGATTTCGTTTAAGCTATCTGATGCTTCCAACAATGCTTTTACAAAGCTTAAAGTTCAATCCAAAATATTTTAAGTCACAAGCAAAGTTTCAAGTACTCCAAGCCACAAGTTCTGTTAGAATGTTCAGAAATAATTTTTGCAAGTAATCAATTAAGGGGGATGTTCTTTTCTTTTAACACTTTTGAGTTCTCTTTGTCTTTTTGGTTTAATTGTTTTGTAAATTCCTTTCATAATCACATTGTTACATATATAATATACAATTTGCTTTGGGTATGGTTTCTTAATATTATACTATTTGAAATTTGATGCTTCAGGGTACCAAATGCAAAACCTGATAGAGAATCAACAGAGATTGATATTTTTGGCATGGAGGGAATTCCTCCTGAAATATTGGCTGCTCATGATGAAGAGCACGGTAATATTAACTACATACTACTGTTGCTATACAGCAAATTAGTCTCATCTGATGCATATATTGGTCTTTTGGTGATGCAGATGATGAAAAACCTTCGAAGGTGGCTAAGGTTGAAGTTCCTCCTTCTGGTTTTGGAGGAATAGGGTTGGGACCAACTGGAATAAACTTGCCAACCCAACCAACCTATTCTGGTGTGCCTTCTCTGTAAGTTCTTTCTTCAAGTTAATATAGGTGGTTTCTTGTAGACTATAACTGTTCTGTAAACAAAATGTACTAGGTGATTATTTTAAACATAGTTAGCAGGAGATGGGTACAGGTACTGGTTTCGGCGACAGGGATGGCTATCATAACACCCTTTTCAAAAAAGTTTGGAGATCGGTATCTTCAAAGAACGTTAAATACTAAAAAGTTTAAAAATTAAAAATAGAACTAACATTTAAATGTATTGAAATAGATTATTTATATTGATATTTGATAATCATAGATTAATTATATTGATATTTGATAATCATAGATTAATTATATTGATATTTGATAATCATAAATTAATTATATTGATATTTGATAATCATCATCATGATAGAAAAATAATTTAAAGCCACAATCACCTGGAGGTGACAGAAACTAGGAGGGGAATGCCATTATTTTCAAAAACATGGTGTGGGGGATGTTGGGGATGACCATATTTTCAATCAATTGATAAAACTTCAATGCATGTACACATCATAAACTCTATAATTGTTTCACTTCATATTCTTACCTCTTTGGGATTTAATAAGGCAATTTTTTACCATAAAAACTTGTAAACTTTTATAGAAATTTTCAAGTCTATTACTATAGCTCTTTTAACTTCTGTCAGCCACATATCAGCACTTCGAGAAAATCCAGTCTAATTTATGCAATATATCCGAGAAACCTCTTTTGGAAGTTTTCTGATGCTCAAGCTTATAGGAGATGCGAAGAAACTTCATCTGCAGTCTTGTAGTGTTTGAACTTCAAGAAAATCCAGTCTAATTTATACAATATATCCGAGAAACCTCTATTGGAAGTTTTCTGATCCTCAAGTTTATAGGGGATGTGAAGAAACTTCATCTGCAGTCTCGTAGAGTTTGAAGACATCTCCATATAGGTCTCCAAGAGAGGGATGTGATTCTGGTATGGGAGACAAGTACCAACGGTCAGGGTATGAGTCTCCTAGAACATTATCTTTAATGTAGTGTTGCACTATCATAGTAAAAAATATCACAATCTGTAGCTTTTTTCTGATGGTTCTTGAATCTTAGAATCTGTCTGTGGTTGCTTGACTATGGCGGTTAATTTGTATGATTCTATGTCTTGGTTTTCGACAGACCTAATTGTGCATATGGTATGGTTTCTTTGGTCTATTCGTCAATTTTTTAATCCAGTTGCTTGATGGAAAAAGCAGAAAAATCCCATAAAGAGATTGCAGAATCTTATAATTCTGACAATACATTAGAGGATAAATAAAATAATGTTTATTGAGGATACATTGAAGAATAAGTTAGGAGATCTACCTTCTGTTATTTACTTTTTCCAAACTTGATTTTAATAAACAGTTTGTTCTGGGACATGGAGGAGCATAGTTTTGGTCTGTAGCTGTGTAACAATTCAGTTTATCATGTGTACATGTCTTGTGATAATCAATGTGCACCATAAATAACTACATTTAATTTTGGTTGGATGCAGGTATGCACCCCCACCATCTGTTCCAGTGCGTCCTCAACTGTGGCCTGCTCCATCTCCTTCTTCACAGCACTGGTCCTCAACTCCACCGGCTATTCCTGGGCAACCCCCATTGATGCCTATAAGGCCACCTCAAGTTCCTCAGCCTCCACAACCATTGTTTCCAATTCAAAATGTATACCCTGCATTTTCCAACTCAGTTGCAACATCTTCTCAGGCTCCAGTACTTCAGAGACCACCTCAGTTACCATCACAACCTCTATTCCCTATTCAGAACAGACAACCTTCTCCATCTGTTTCACATTCATCCTCTCAATCTCCAATGCAGCCACTATATTCTCCTAATCCTGTATCATCACCATATTCACAGTCTTCTCAAGCGTTATTTCCTATAAATGGTCCTCATTCACAGATTCCTTCCAGCCTTTTGGTTCCACCCCAACATAGTTTGCCACAAAGGCCAACAATTGACTTGAGGGTTTCAAGGGAGACAAGCTATGTGGTTGATTCTACTCTACCATCAAATGTAGCAAACAAATCTTTGAATGTGCCTGCCTTTCCAGGTTTGATATTCTCCCACTGGTTTCTGACTTTCCCATGGGTTTAGACATGTTTGTTTGTGTTTGCACTGTTATATTTGAATTTCAACATTGTTGCTGGTTCTATGGATTCATTTGTTAATAGACAATTTAGATTATAATGCACATTGGTCATAAATGTTTGATTAGCTTTGTTTCTATTATGTTTTCAAATCATTGTCTGCCAATATGCTGAAACCCATCAGGTTGATTCACAAAGAAAATTATACTGTAATTTTTAATCTGAAGATTCTGAACAGAATAGAAATATAGAATTACAATGCTATAAGATCCAAAATCTTTGAAAAATGTAAATAAACCACTGAAATGAAAACTGAAAACAGTAGCTATAATATTACTAAAAATAGAGGAGACAGTACATAGTAGAGAAACAAAAATTCCCTGAAATGGCACAGACATGAACTCAGGTCCAAAATATCGAAGGGCAGCATGGATGCACTGGCGCAAAACTTAAAACACATTCGTATAGAAGTGCACAATCATCTTCATTGTGAAACAGAATACCAGTTTGAAGGCCTTTGCACTTATTTATAACTACTTTCCTTATATGACTTGTTCACTTAATGCACATGGGATTATTAATTTGTAAATGTCTTCCAAATCCTACCATAAACTTCAGAAACAGTGTTCCTGGACTCATTGACCAGAAAATAGTGTTGTGGTCCAGTGGTTTAAAAGGCGGATATATCTAGGAGGCACAAAAATGACGTGCTATTCACGTCAAAAGGATGGATGTGCCTGTCACCTATTAGTGGTAATACTATTTCAATAGAATAAAAGAAGTTTCAAACTGTTACCCTGTCTTCCATTTCTTTTCCCTCAATACTATATTTTGAATTTGTTCTTTGTCTTTATCAGGTGGTTTTTATTTCATGCGAATTGCTTTCTAGTTTTGGTAGTCACACCATTGAAGAGGGCTTTACTTTATTTACATTAGTTGTATTGGAGAGTGTATTAGGTTGAATAATAGGTCATTTAGATTCTAATCCCATGACTCCTTCCAAGATTGGTCATAACAAACTTGTTACTTGGTCACAACAAAATTATAATCTTTTTTGTACTTATATGCATTTAAAAGATTAGTCATATAAACAATGCCTTGAGAAGCAATAATTTATTCTTGGGCCAGTCCTTGTGAAGGTGTAGCCATATAGAATGAAACTCACACATGCTGTCCTTGTGTATGATGAAATTGAAAGAACGCTATACAAGGGTTATATTTTAATACATTGGCTTGGAATAGGGTGCTGCACTCTTTGAATAAATATCAAATATAGTAATAAATATTTTAAGTGTTTTGTCAATCGCAGAAGGATTCTATTTGAGACATGTAGGGATTATAATATCCACAAGTTTTGTCAATAAAGTCAATGTAGAATAGACATCATGATTGTAATACTATGCACATAATCCTAGGTAAGTGTAATAATAATATTTTATATTATTATCATAAATATTTGTTTTGTTGTAGAATCTAAATAGTCAACTTGGATTTGAATTAGATATGTTAGATTTTAGTAATCAGATTTGCAATCGCTTAACATATAGGTGCAGAAGTAGATAATGTACAGTAACATAAATAAAGCACATAAATAGAGATGTACACAACACAAGACTACCCTGGGAAAACCTCCCCCTTGGAGGAAAAACCCAGCAACAACAGACCTTCAGATCTGATTATAATAGACAGAAATTATAGTTACAAGTCTGACCCAGCTAAGGCACAATAGCAGCAGATGACAATAGATAGAAACCGACTTATCTCAGTCCTTCGGATGCAAGGAAATCACAAGACAATGTATTCGCTTTCCTTCGATGATTGTTCACTGTGCTTCTATGATGATATGCTGCGCTGCCCATCAATGATGTTCACTGTCTTCATACAATAGATGCACAGCAGATGGATTTCACCCAACAGATGTAATTCGCACCATACAATGACAATTCGCTGACTCCTAACTGAGTTTGCAGACCTTCAAGGATAATTTGCACAGCTGGAGATTTCGCACCTAGAGCAGATCTGAATCGCACTTTTGGAGCAGAGGTATTTTGTGAACTTGCTTGGATAGTTTCCTTCCAAAATGAATCTGTATTTATACAAGGTAGAGGGAATGCATATAGGGTCGGCCCAATACATTTTGGCGCCTAAACTCACTTTAATTCACACGCCACATAATGAGGATGGGTCCACACGTTAGCCCACACGTTTGGTAAATAGGTCCATGCGTTTTGAACATTATATGGTAGGAATATAAGGGAAGTAGGGCCCAACCCTATAATGATCCGAACAACATTGGAATAGGGCCCAACCCTATTTGTTTTACATATTAGATTGAGATAGGGCCCAACCCTATTTAATCCTAATGGATTCGAATGTTGCCTTTGGCAATTCGAATCCATTATAAATATTTTCCAAACTAGTTACAAAACAACACGATGGTCATATGTTGTTGATAAACATGTAATTTGCATCTCATTTTAATGAATAATATTTTTCTCAATTTCATTTTGTAGTCCATTTCTTTGCTTGACATTGGTCTTAGAGCACAAGTAATTTTCTCATTTTTCTTCTTCCTCCATCTCATTTTTGCTCTCTTGCTAAATTCTGTAAATGTTATTACAATTTCCAATTTAATGAACAAGTTATATGCAAGATGGTGTATTTAAGATTTTGGTATTATGACTATGACAATAATATTGTTGTCTTTCTTTTGCTGCAGGTATGGAGGATGAACATGTATTGATTTCAATGTCATCCCCTTTCTTTTGAATGATGCATATATAGTAAGGTAGTCACAATCAAGTGGCACCTTGATCGGACATGTCTTTTAGACATGTCCGACCAAGATGTCATTTGGTCGTGACTCTTACAAATGTCAACCGATCCACTTGGTGTCTATGATAACTAATCCGTGCCATTGTAAATGATAACAGATCGATATAAACACACCCGATAATGAATCGGTATCAAAGCAAACAAGCCCGATAACTAATAGCATTACATATGCTATCGGGTTAATACCCCGATAGTATATTAATTTCGATTCATAAATGAATCGACATTAATATGCTATCGGGTTACTAGCCCGATAGCATTTAGATCGACGCTTAACTATGTTAAGCAAGTCATCGATCTAATCCATCTTTATCCAATGTCAATATCATAATCATGATCAATGTTACAGTCTGATAAACATATTCAGTTCGGAAAGCATAAATCAGATAATCTAATAGCATAGATGAGTAAACCAAAACAGAATAGAGAAGATTAACGGGTTAGGAAAGTCTTATCTTGCAGAAGCTACTAATGCATTAACACTCCCTCTTAGCTTTGGAAGATAGATAAAGTAACCTGCATCACATTTCTTTTCCATAATGTCAGTCTCCAAGAATATATATCATCTATACATATGATATGAAGTACCATCAGGGTATAAGATACAACTATAAAACATCACTCTAAGTATGTGACATAGAGTATCACCTAACCATGTGATATAAAAGATTCATCATTTCATTATGACAAGATATCACCTGAACACGTGATATTAGTATTGCCTAAACACGCAATACTAAGGATAAACATATGAGGATGGTTAGATTCTCATCTTATCCAGGTTGTGATATGTGCACAAACATTTTATACAAATGTTTTATCACAACTCCATCATGGCACATCCATGACAAACCAGAGATCCAACATGATAACTGGTTTAGAGAATCATAAGATCATCACCTTATGATGTCTGCATACAAGTGTTCATAATCTGAGAGATCGTCACCTCTTAGTTATGAACACAGGGGGTGAAACCTAGAATGTCTCAACATGACAAAAGAAGTTTACACATTAAACATCTTATTTACAAAGCAGATTACCTTTCTATCATACCTAAACCTTTTCTGAAGTGATCAACCTTCACTCTGGAAAGTGGTTTGGTCAGAATATCTGCAGTCTGATCTCCTGTACTAACATATTCCAATTTGATCACATTTTTGTCTACCATGTCTCGTACATAATGGTATGGACTCTCAATATGCTTAGATCTGTCATGAAATACTGGATTTATAGAAAGCTTTATGCAGCTCTGGTTGTCACAGTGGATGACAGTGGGTTTCATGGGTTCACCAAATAGTCCCACAAGCAACTCCCTAAGCCATACTGCCTCTCGAGCAGCCATGGAAGCTGCAATGTACTCGGCCTCGGTGGAACTCTGTGCTACAAAAGACTGTTTTCTGCTGATCCAAGAAATCATGGCTGATCCTAAACTGAAGCAACATCTTGAAGTGCTTTTCTTGTCAGTCACACTCCCAGCCCAATCTGAGTCTGTAAATCCGTGTAGGTCTAGTTCGACTTTCTCATATTTGAGACCAAGGTTTAGAGTACCTTGTAAGTATCTCATAATGTGTTTCAGTGAAATCAAGTGGATTTCCTTAGGCTCACACATAAACTGACTTAAGGCATTGACCGCATAACAAATATCTGGCCTTGTATTCACTAGATACATCAGGGACCCAATCATCTGTCTGTAGAGAGTAGGGTCAGTGGATTGTGATAGTGCTGATGCTTCCTTAAGTTTATGTAAATTTGTTTCCATGGGAGAGGTCATAGGTTTGCAGTTATGCATTCCGAATCTCTTCAAAATGTCCAAGGTATACTTTCCTTGGTTTAGTATAACATTTTCAGAATTTTGCTATATTTCCAAACCTAGGAAGTAATGAAGGAGTCCCAAGTCCTTCATATCAAATTCTTTAGATAAATCTTTCTTACATTGATCTATGAGGTGATCTTCTCCTGTGATTAGTAAGTCATCAACATATAGAATCAATATTAACATATCACCTTTATTTTGTTTGTAGTAGAGATTTGGATTTGCATCATTTTTAGAGAAGCCTAGTTTAGAGAGATAGGTGTCAATTCTTTCATACCAGGCCTTGGGGGCCTGTTTAAGCCCATAGAGAGCTTTCTTGAGTCTGCACACATGAGACTCTGCACCCTGAATTTCAAATCCTTCTGGTTGTTCTAGGTAGACTTCTTCTGAGATCTCACCAATAAGAAATGCTGTCTTAACATCCATTTGGTGCACCTTCCACCTTTTTGCTGCTGCAATGGCTAGTACTGTTCTTACTGAGGTATATCTGGCTACAGGTGCAAAGGTTTCTTCATAATCTATTCCTTCCCTTTGAGAGAACCCTCTAGCTACAAATCTGGCCTTGTGCTTTTCAATACTGCCATCTGCAGCATGTTTGATTTTAAAAAGCCATTTAGATGAAACAACAGATTTCTTAGTAGGCCTAGGAACGATCTCCCAAACATCATTCTTCATAATGGACCGATACTCTCCAGACATGGCATCCTTCCATACTTGATGTTTAAGTGCATCTGATACATTGTTTGGTTCAGCTTTAGAGAGATCATTCATAAGAGCAACATAGCTAGTGAATTTATTAGGTCTTTTGCTTTCCTCGAAGGTTCCTGAAGGAGCAGCAAACTTCTGAGCTTCTGCTACAGTCTTGGTGGCCCATAGAGGTCTTTTCTTGAGGTTTTCTCTAGGTAGGATTGGAGTTTCACCTATAGTTTCCTCAAGATTCTCCCTCTGAAGCTCAGGAGTAGGATCTTCTTCTATGTTAGGAGTGGGGATATAGATTTTAGGCTCTATTGTACTTAGGGCTCTTTTGAAGGCTAAATCTTCTTCAAAGATTACATCCCTACTAAGTTCAATATTTTTCTGACCATGTATATATATTCTATAGGCCTTGGATGTTTCACTATATCCTACAAGTATTCCCCTTTTTTCAGAAGGTTCTAGTTTTAGTCTTTTCTCTTTAGGTACATGTATATAGACAGGACACCCAAATATCCTAAGGTGGTTGATATTTGGTTTTAGTTTGGTAAATACTTCTTCAGGAGTTTTATCTTCAAGATGTGAGTGAGGACATCTGTTTTGTATATACACAGCAATGTTAGTTGCTTCTGCCCAAAGGTTGATATTTAGATTCTGATCAAGAATCATGGCTTTGGCAGTTTCTACAATTGTCCTATTTTTGCTCTCAGCTAGCCCATTTTGTTGAGGATTATAAGGTATTGTTAGCTCCCTCTTAATCCTTGAGTTTTTACAAAAATCTTTAAATAAATCTGATTGTATTCCCCCCCATTATCAATCCTTAGGATTTTAATTTTATTTCCTGGGTAGTTCTTCGTTAGTGATTTAAACTCTTTAAACCTACTAAGGATCTCTTCTGATTCTTTACACTTCAGAAAGTTGGTCCAAGTTTTCCTAGAGTAGTCATCAACAAATATTACATAATACAAACATCCTCCTAGAGAGGGAACGGACATTGGTCCACATACATCAGAATGAACTAACTCTAAAACTTTGCTTGTCTTCCTAGTACTATTATGGAAGGCACCCTTGATATTTTTACCTAGGGCACATCCCTTGCATGCCTCTGAATGATATTGCTGCAACTTAGGTAAACCTGTGACAAGGTTTCCCATAGATGGTAAAGCTCTATAATTCAGGTGGCCTAGTCTTCTATGCGAGACCTCATTTGCATTTGTTGCTTCATGGATTAGGGCTAGGTTGGGCTCTGTGCACAGCTTATACAAATAGCCTTGTCTTTGACCAATGACTTTAGCTTTCTTGATGGAAGAATTTCTTGGCCAAGCCAACGCCTTGTTCTCCATGAAGGTTACTCTGTATCCGTTATCTTCTAGGGCTGATATAGAGACTAGATTTCTCTTGATGCCGGGGACATATAGTACTCCTTCGAGTTGCAATGATATGCTTGTCTTTAGTTTGATGGTGTAGGAACCAATTCCTCTAACTGAATGTGAGGAATCATCTCCGATGGTTACTTCTTCATCATTATCCTCTGTCATGGAGTCTAGCACTTCTCTAAACCCTGTAATGTGTCTGGATGAGCAACTGTCGATCACCCAGGAGTTAGACTTATTTGATGCATGGCTTGTAAGTGCTGAGTAGAGGACATAGTTCTGGGATTCTTCTCTTTTAGATTTTCCTGCTCTGGCAAATGTGGCTTGTTTGGCTCTCTCTGGACATTTTGCAACAAAGTGCCCGAACTTATCACACCTATATCATTGAATATGTGATAGGTCTCTCTTTGAAGTGTTCTTGCCTTGATGACCCTTCCTCTTCCTAAATTGCTTCTTCTTGGTTGTCTTATTTGTGTTAGTATTTAGAACTTGAAGGTCTTCGTCTATGTTCTTTTGTTTTATTCCCATCTTGTTCAATCTTGATTTTTCTTGGAGACAATCGTCCCTTAATCTTTCAAACTTAGGATACTTGGACTTTGCATTGATGCCTTGGACGAATGTACTCCATCCACTAGGCAACCCATCTAGAGCAATGAGTGTTAACTCTTTGCTTTGGATTTCGTAATCCAGAGTTGCTAGTTCATCTCTTAGAATTGATATCCGCATAAAGTGGGCGTTGATTGTCTCCCCCTTGTTCATGGTGATATGATTTATTTCTCGTTTTAATGCCAGAGTTTTACTTGCATTTGATATCTCAAATGTGCTTTCAAGTGCTTTGAACATTTTATAGGCTGTCTGATGTGTTCTTATGATGGGCATTATGTTGTTTCTCACCCCATCAACTATTATTTTTATGGCCTTTTCATTTCCCTCAATCCATCATGCTGTTTTATTAGGTTCATTTTCAGGTTGGTCATTTTTAGTTTGAACAAATGAATCCACTTTGTTCTCCTTTAAGATCATCTGGATTCTGAACTTCCAGGCTGAAAAATCATCACCACCTTTGAGTCTATCTTCGAATCTAATAGCGTTGGCCATTGGAGAAATGTGATGTAGTATATAACCTTGCTCTTAAAATCTTTCACAAAATTGAATAGCCTCAAGTTCGATCAACGTGGCTTTGATACCATGTAAATGTTATTGCAATTTCCAATTTAATGAACAAGTTATATGCAAGATGGTGTATTTAAGATTTTGGTATTATGACTATGACAATAATATTGTTGTCTTTCTTTTGCTGCAGGTATGGAGGATGAACATGTATCGATTTCAATGTCATCCCCTTTCTTTTGAATGATGCATATATAGTAGTGTTCCATGGGCGTTGGGGACGGGGGGGACGCGTTTCCGGGATGGGGGGACCAAGGGCCTAAATTTGGGGACGGCGGCGGGGGGGGGGTGGCGGGGTGGTGGTGCTCATATACTTGTACATATACATATAGTACTTGAAAAACTAGTTTTGAAAAGATGTATGACAGTATTACAGTGTAAGAATTACATTTCAAATGAGACTATAGGAAATTTTGAAATACTAAATCTAAATACCAAGATTTCTAAGTTGTGTTGTTATATGGAGCCTAATCAAACTCGGAGGTTAGATTTTCCCTACTTCTATCGGTGCGGTTTCCCCCTATATTTTTCAACGGGGGTTTGGGGGCAGTGCCCCCAAGTTGGGGTCAAGGGGCAGCGCCCCTTGCGCGTTCCCTGTCGCGATATAGGGCGGGGTCGAAGGGCAGCGCCCCGCGAGGCCAAAAATACTTTTATTATTTTCTAAAGGCGTCGGGTGTTATTTTTCTATTGGCCCACGTCCAATTAGAGTTACCCCTTAACCCTCAAAAAACTTAAAAACTCACTTTTTTTTAAAATTTTAATTTTAAACATTGCATATAAGTGGGGGCGACAGGAGACGTCTGGGCGTCTCCCCGTCCTTGGAGAGACGTCTG
The DNA here is from genome assembly GCF_030272615.1 of Cryptomeria japonica. Lineage (NCBI taxonomy): Eukaryota > Viridiplantae > Streptophyta > Pinopsida > Cupressales > Cupressaceae > Cryptomeria > Cryptomeria japonica. The sequence continues at coordinate 182,179,773 of NC_081409.1, forward strand.
CACGTCTCTTGAAGGACGGGGAGACGCCCAAACGTCTCCCAAGGAGACGTCTCCACGTCTCCACATCTCCCTGGGAGACGTGGGGACGTTTCCGCGTCCCGGCGGCGCTTGGGTGGCGGTGGCGGGACGGCAGGGGGACGTCGCATCCCCGTCCCCCCCCTCCCCGAGACGTTTCTGACGGGGGGGCGCGCCTTAAAAGGGGGGGGACGTGTCCCCGTGGAACACTGATATATAGTAAGGTAATCACAATCAAGTGGCACCTTGATCGGACATGTCTTTTAGACATGTCCGACCAAGATGTCACTTGGTCGTGACTCTTACAAATGTCAACCGATCCACTCGGTGTCTATGATAACTAATCGGTGCCATTGTAAATGATAACAGATCGATATAAACACACCCGATAATGAATCGGTATCAAAGCAAACAAGCCCGATAACTAATAGCATTACATATGCTATCGGGTTAATACCCCGATAGTATATTAATGCCGATTCATAAATGAATCGACATTAATATGCTATCGGGTTACTAGCCCAATAGCATTTAGATCGACACTTAACTATGTTAAGCAAGTCGTCGATCTAATCCATCTTTATCCAATGTCAATATTATAATCATGATCAATGTTACAGTCTGATAAACATATTCAGTTCGGAAAGCATAAATCAGATAATCTAATAGCATAGATGAGTAAACCAAAACAGAATAGAGAAGATTAACGGGTTAGGAAAGTCTTATCTTGCAGAAGCTACTAATGCATTAACAAATTCTTATTCACTATTTGCCATTGACTACTTGAAATTATTTGTTCGCATCTAGGGTTTTCATTCAACAATCCTTCCATCTATCTAATTCCTGCAGATTGTCTCACCATACATATTTTTTTTTTATATTCCAGATCGTTTACAAATATTTTGCTCATACGAGCATCAACTTGAGACCATTACATGACACTAATATTTGCTCGTATCGAGCAACCACAATCATGACACTAATACTAGCTTATTTCGAGCAATCACACCAGAATCAACTTGTGGAAGACCAAGAGTCACAAATTAGAATCCACTTATTAGAAACCACCATTAGCTCATTTCGAGCAACCACACTAGAATCAACCTATAGAAGACCAAGAGTCACAAATTAGAATCCACTTATTAGAAACCACCTAGAAGCCAATTATGGAAGACTAAGAGTCACAACTTTGAATTCCAGATTAGATGCCCCTTTGGGATTTGAACCTTGATCTCCACAATGAGAACTCAATGCTTTAACGAATAGAACACAACCCCTTGGACTCACCGCACAATTTTTTGGGCATGCTATATGAGTATAAATGAGTCATCCCACAACATCGGAAACTTTTGCATATGTGTGGGTAATGCTCTATAAAGTCACGCTTAATAAACATTAAAGGGTGTCTTAAATGGATTATTGGATTGAGAGAAACACGACTCCCTAAACATCTGAGTTTTGAGTATCCTCTTGATGAACTTGTGAGCCTTCATCTCCTCTATAGAACCTCTTGTATTTTTGAGATCCTTCATGATTGTTGTAAATGCATTTGAACATGTGGAGAATATAAACCATGTCCAAAATCTTCTAAATCCACTCTGGAGGCTTTGCAAATCCTGACACCTACAAACTTCTAGAGCCTCTGGCAAGCACAAATTGGTGAATGTGTTGGGCAAAGATAACAAAGAATTGCAGATGGAGAGATTGAGATGCTACAATGAGAAATAATAGTTCATTTCAACGTTCACAACCTAATAGATATCTTGTTAACTTTGCCAATATAGTCTTGTATGCTTGCCAATTCCAAGCATTTCTTTTTTCACTTGAGAATTTAGGTTATGTGAGTTTTTTTCCTTTCAAGAATTACAACATAGTCTAGGGTGTTCAAAATTATATTCGAGTGTTTTTAAAATTTAGGGTATATAATTATAGTGAAGTGTTATTACAAATGAGGTTGTTTTATTATAGTTGGGTGTTTTTTTATGAGTGTTATTATAAGAAGAGTAGTTTTTATTTATTCAAAAAGGGGCTATTTTTAATTAATAGAGGCATTTTTTTGTAGTTCATTTTATATTATTGACAACTAATGTATTTTATTTAAAAAGGAGGGAAATCTTTTTAGTAAGGGGATATTTTGTTAGGTCTCATTTTTACATATTTTAGGGCACATTTTCTAAGGAATAGGTCGTTTCTAATTTTTGGTCAATCAAAATCCAAAAATCAAAACAAATTTTAGTGTTTGGTACATGTAATGCCTCTAGTTCACACTTATGAATAGTTGTTGCACTTGAACTTTTGCAACCAACTCCAAAATAGCTGCAAGTTGCAACTATAAATTGCTTGCGAGAAATAAGATCACAAATTTTCATTTTCCCGCTTCCCTTCTTTACCCATTCATCTCTATTTTTAGAGATAAAACTTGAGGGCAAGTAATTTTGTGTATATGGGGAAGTTATGCTTGTGTGCAAGGATTTTTTTCTAAGCTTGTATAATTAGTAGGGCAAATCCTTTTCGTGTGTTGCCTAAGTGCCAAGTACCACTTTGCTCTCATCTGCTTTAAGATCACTTTCATGTTTGCACAGGTGTATTGGAAGGGCCAACTTCTTCCATAATAAGCCACACCTGGACCGACGATGGACTGGTCCAAGAGGGGCCAGCAGCTCAGTGGTAGAGCACTCCAGCAGCGTATGGAAGGTCCTAGGTTCGAGTCCTAGCTGGTCCATGTCTCAACATGGTATCAGAGCCAGGTCCAGGCTAGGAGCCCCAAGCACACGAGAGGTGTGGTTTAAGGGGGGGTGTTGGTGTTGGAAATAAGCCACACCCGGACCGACGATGGACTGGTCCAAGAGGGGCCAGTAGCTCAGTGGTAGAGCACTTCATTAGCGTATGGAAGGTCCTAGGTTCGAGTCCTAGCTGGTCCATGTCTCAACAACAAGGAACAAATTTATCTCTCATTAACAATGAAATGCATTCAATCACATCAATAGTTGGTATGATACTAATCAGTAAAGTACCTTTTCTGATCTTGGCATAGGCTAAGTTCCAAATTCATTATGGTTGGCTGAAAGTTCCTGATTGTTGTCAATGTATTTGGATGGAGAGGTAAAAGTATAGGGATTGTCAAAATTGTCAGGAGATTCTAATTTAGCTTTGTTACATCAATTATGTTCTCATGGTTTCATTGGTTTTTGTGTCAGAGAGATCTATTGATTGCATTTGTTTGTTGGACATGCAAATTTAATTTGTCACTAGAATAGATACAAGGAGAATCTTGTTGTGAATCTGACATGTTGAGGGATTGTAGAGAGGGATTAGAACCCAGAAAACAACAAGGTAATGTGGAAGGAGCTCTTTTTGAAGCCCATCAAGGAAGGTTTGCTTTGGGTTCACCAAAATGTATGCAATTAAATTGACAATTCTCCCAATCTGTAAGTCAAAAAAGGGAGAATGCAAGACTAAGTACACCAGGATGCAACATGGTTATCCCAAAAAACAATGAGTGGCATGAAAGAAGTTATATTTGATGTCCATTAAAGGGAGGTTTGCTTTGGATTCCCCAAAATGTATGCAAATAAACAAAAGAAAGGAGAATTCAGGATCAATTACACCAGCTATTCCTGGATACAAGACGGACAATGTATCCTGGATACAAGACGGATAATGTATCCAGACATATCAGTCCATATTTGGGCCATATTCAGTTTAGGGTTTTAAAAAGCATTCAAAGATAGCAAAAGAAAAAAAACTTCAAAAATAAATTGTTTTATATATAATATATATCACTAAGGACACATAAAATAGCGAAATGAATTTTATAGACTAATTGAAAACCAAAATATATGTGAATAAATATTTATAGTGTTCTGTTTTGTTGTGCCTTCAGAATCTTAGATGAATAAATATTTTAATATATGTGTATCTTTATAGCTCTCTTATCCAGTCATATGTGTGTTAAGGGTCTTGAAAACTTGTATTGGTATCCAAGACTGTAACCGTTTGCATGCTACTCTGGTTTCTTTTTAATTTGCAACCTGATTTCTGTTGTTCTTGTCCAGTTCCTAGAAAACAAACCAGTTCTAAGTATCATACTTTTATACCACAGAATTGTCGTTTCTTTTCCCCAAGGAGTTACTATTATGTCATTTCATGTTCTTATGGTATATATTTTCTCTTGGCCTCCTTTTTAATTTGCATCTTTGAGCATCTGTTCTGCAGCATTTAACTATTTGCAGTTTCTTTCCAAATGATGAAATGCCTTTCTTTCCACACTTCTTTGCATAATAAATTCAATCCATCCTTGCTCAACTATCTTGTTTGGGCCCCATTTTTAATTTTATGTATTTGAGAATCTGTCTCTGCAGCATCTAATTTTTGCAGTGTTTTTTCCAAATAATTACATACCATTTGTTCCACGCTTTTTGTCATATTGGGTATGTGATGCTTTTGTCTTCATATCCAATATAGAGTTTGACTAAGAATTTTATACTTTATAGTGCAAAAATTTTCATATATGTGGCCGTCTAAAAAAATGAATGAAATTTTGAGAATTTTACTTGCGGTCGTCTGGCTTGTGTTTGTATCATGTTTTGTTCTGTTTGAGCTATATCTAATGTAAGGGAAAAGTTAATTTATTATATTTAATGAATGTAGGCGGTTCTGCTCCACCTACAGTACCTTCTCACATGTATGCTTTGGGGCCTAACACTGGTGGTCCATCCATTGGGCCTCCCCCAGTAATATCAAATAAGCCCCCTGCAGCTCAGGGAGTCACCAAAGAAGTGTATTTGGTTTGGGACGATGAAGCAATGTCCATGGTCAGTATAGGATTTTTGGTCATTGTTTAATTATGTTGCATAAGGATCTTTTTCTACTTTTGTTCTTTTGTTTTCCTCAACCACCTTTGAACTTAATTATGTGAACTGCACTTAACTTTTACAGGAAGAGCGAAGGATGTCCCTTTCTAAATATCAGGTGCATGATGAGACCTCACAGGTAAGTGTCGAAAATCTCTTATTCTTTTGACAATGATTAAGGTGGTAATTGATATTCTAGAATTTTGAGTAGCATATGATGTTTTGTACAGTCTTATGTTCTAAGGTTCATTGACTGCCATCAATCAAACACTACATTGTTGTATTCACATGTTTCCTACTATTTTATAAGCAACCTAATATCACAGCCCTGGAAATTTTCACCCAATGATTGGGTAAATTATGCTCTTGTAAGCTGTTTTTAAAAAGTGATAATTTATTTCTGGCTGATGCAATTCTACAATGGCTATTGTTTGGGCCTTATAAAATTTCCGCTCTTACTTTTGCTGTATCACTATGGCTGGGAATATATTAGCCAGTTTGAAACAACCTCCAATCATCAAAGCCAATTAATTTTCATGCTCGAGATTTCTCAAATTCCAAGTAGGTATCCAAATCATTTCTGATGGTACTTGGTGTTCAGAAAATAAGTGCTGTTAAAAGATTTATCTCAATTTTGGTGCCAATTTATGAGGTGTAAAATAAGGTGTGCCAAAATAAGTGCTTTAAAAGTTTATTTTACTTCTCGTGAAACCCTATTATTGAAGATCGAGGTAAACACTTTATTCTGAAGAGATGAATGCCTTTATTTATTCACGAGCATTCTGAAGCTAACCTGGAAGTCTGGGTTCGTGAGTTAATGTTTCTATTTCGTTTTTGCTCATTCTGGCAGTGAGACTTGAGACAGGTCAGCTTCTGTTCAGATTAGATGTAACTTATTCATATTATAGTTATGTTTTCACTTTGGCCTCTTGCTTGATTAATGTCTTACTGACTGTTATAAACTGTATTTGAATCCTGTGAGAAGGCTTCAGTAATTTTGTGATTTTGTTCTTCAGATGAGCTCTGTTGATGCAGCTATTGATAGAAGGATATTAGAAAGCAGGCTTGCTGGGCGGATGGGGTTTGGCATGTGATCAAGGGTTTCATTCTGAAGGTAGCATTAACTCAACATTTTTATGTTCCTGTGGGGTTTATCCAAATAAGATCACAGAACATACAAGTTAGCATCTATTTTTGCTCAAAACATTTCAGGTTACTATTTCATAGAAATATTTTTCAGCCAAATTTTCCTTACTGGAAGATTTTTACCATGTATTTTTCCTGAAGCAAGCAATAGCATTTTGATTACTACAGAAAATTAAGTCATTTGTTAGTACATCTGTATTGCAGCCAAACTAATTTATTTATTGTTTTCTAAACACTATTTTGATGGGGTTGTAGTATATCATTGTATCAATATTTTGCAACTTTGAGTTTTGTTGGTCCAAAAATTCACAAATGTACTAAGGGTTACCTATGCCAAAGCTAACATGATTCTCAAACCCTACACACCCTTCATGAATAGATGAGTGGATGAATGAATTGTATATTATGAAGTTTAAATAATATAGATCTTGCTAATGACAACATAATAGAAAAACAAGTTTTATGACTCACTGAACAACATTATTTGCAATCTTGAATTGGTTCAATCTTTCAGTAATACTGGAAACCAAACATACATCCTTTGTGTCAAAAACAGTTGTAGATTTGTATTTTATATTCGATTCTACTAGCCAATTTCCACCTTACATGTTGTTTGCCAATTGGTGGTAATGCATGTTTGAATTTTTGAAAGATGATGCTTTGATAAAATTGACGGAATCCTTGCAAATAAAATTGACATGGATAATTTGAATTTGTTAGTTCTTGGTTTGGCTACTTGGGGATGGCACATGTGTATAACTTTAATAGCTATTTCAGTATAAAAACTTATATTCTATTGATCCAAGAGTCCAAGAGTATGAACATTCAACATTGAAACATTTTAAAGTCCTAACTTATGGAGTGAAAAATGAAACAACCAAAAATTGAACATACAAATAAAACCTGAAATTAGAAACTGCAGAAAATGACAAGGAGTTTCAAAAAACCGTACAAAAAATCTGGAGAAATTTCCAAAATGTCACTTAAAGCAGTTTTTGTACTGTGTAGAGCATCTTTCAAAACAATGTTTGGGGATATGGCTGGGAAAATTTTCCTAGTCATGCTAGAGTCTTGGGAATGGTTAAACAGGGGGTTATGGGCGATGGAGATTTTTTGGCAAGCTTGCTGTATTATTCTGAACTATCCTCCCTTTGCCATATCTAGTTTGGGACCCTTATGAAAAATGTTGGAGATGGCTGCGAAACGTTTATTAGCAGTCCTCAAGTATTGGAAGAAACCAGGAAACAAGGGATGCGGATGGAGGGGATGAGAGTGAGGGGGCCGATTTTTGGTTTGGAAACTTGTTTCCAAAAAACAAAGATTTGAGTCCAAGAAAAAGTGCTAACCTGGGTGATTCCAGGAGTGGGTGACAATTTCCATGCATTTTGTTTGGCTTTAGATCTTATAAAATGTGCAGTGAACCCTAAAAGATATGACCATTGTCACTTGCAGCAGCAGATATGGAAGAAAAGGGCATTTGATATCGAGGCTTTTACGGGGTGGTTATAGATTACAAGTTGGTTTCACTAGCAGCAGTAGACAAGAACATAGTGGTTATATAGACAGCAAATAATTCTTTGGAGTGTACAGATTGCCTTAAAGTATTTCTTTAGTGTGTAAACAGATTTCTGCTTTTGGGCAAGGTTGTAGAATTATATTAAATAATTATTAGAAGATAAGGCCTTATGGTTGTAACAAAGCCACATTAGTGATGAGTGTTTTTTTCTATTTTTTAGTTCACTATTTTTAGTGTTGGGTGAGTCGTGATGTTTATCCTTTTGCATGGTTTCATCCTCCATTCGCTATATAATGAGATGAATTTCTTTGTAATCATATCTTGTTATTTAATAGAATATTTAAATATTGTGTTCAATTAATTTTTACAATACGGTATTATAGGAGTGAGTCATATGAAACGAAGTTGAATCTTGTGGGAGAAACTCACAAAGGTTTCAAGGTTAAATCACAGCTTGCTTTTTTTTGTGTGGAAATCTGTTAGAAGGAATTCAGATTGTTGAAGGCTTGTGGATTGCAGTGCATGTTCTGTGGGACATTGTTTTGCAGATTTGTGAGGTTGGAAAGCAGAAGTGTATGAATCAGTATAATATAACTATATTGTTTGCAGGTCACTAGTACAGACCTAAGGTAAGAATGTTTTTTTGACGTTTGCAGAAGTGTATGAATCAGAATAATATAACTATATTGTTTGCAGGTCACTAGTACAGACCTAAGGTAAGAATGTTTTTTTGACGTTTTTATGTGGATCAGTATCCTAAAGTTGTTCATTTTTTTTTTAGAAACAGAAAGTCTGTTGGATAAATATATTGGTTTCAACTTCCTACAGATGCTAGTAAAGTATTGGGTTGGTAGAGCAGAGATGATAAAGCCAAAGCTATTTTAGTAAGTAGATGATCCTCAAACTAAAGGACAAAAGAGGGACATAATGCTACTATTGGAAGAATTTGAGCCACACAGCTTGGAATTGTATACGAGAAAATGATGTTATCAAAGGAAATCTCAAAGGAGGCAATGTAGCCATTGTTGAAGATCCTTCGAATGTTGACAATGGTGGAGGAGAAGTTGCTTTTGATGCGTTTTAAATAAGTATAGCTCTTTGAAGATAGGTAGGAAGTTAGTGTAGACAAAATTCAGAATGTATAGTTGTCTAGTTAGCTTGTGAATTTGTGGATCTTGGGAATCATACCCTTATGTGAGGGTTATGAGATAACTTGATGGAGCTTTATAAGTGTGGCTCAGCATGGATTGTTGTCCAATGGTTCGAGAGATTTGTGATTCGAGGGTCCAGGGAGGTGGTAATCCGGGAACTTGAGAATGGTAACCTGTTCTAGCTCTTCTGGCCAACCCTGCTTCAAAATTGAACCAAGTTCACTTTTGTGGAGACATGTAGAAATGATGGAGCAAATTCTAGGAGGTAGGAGATATGTTTACATATGGAGTGGGTGTGATCAAAGGTATACAAGTTCATGTGGTTGGGTTAATGCAAAATTTTTGTGCCATTCTTGGCTTGGGAATCAAAGCATCTAGGGAATAATTATTAGAATATTTAATTATATTTTAGTCACCTATATTTAGTTCCTTGTTTAATGGTCATTTAGCTTTTTAGCTTTATTTAGCATTTAGCTTTTTCATTTTAGTTGATTAGCTTTTCATTGTGATGCCGTGTATGCTGTAATGTAGCTATATTGGCAAGATAATTTGATACAAGTAACTTAGGCTCCAAGGAGGTCTAAAGAGGTAAAAACTATAAAAACTTCATTGGCTTTCCATTAGGTTATGAAAAGGTGCATAATATGTTAATGTCAAAGGAGGTAAAAAAAAATAGAAACTTTATTGGCTTTCCATTAGGCATTTCTGTAAAAAAATAGGGTGCCTATCATTTTTAGTGGATGATGTTAGAAATTGGTCATTGATTAATGTGATTGCAGTGTGCCCTAAATGAGTATTGTTTTTGAAAGCTGTGGATTTTAAGTGGTAGTTGACAAATGCACAATTGTTCGCTAACATGTTTTTATAGTCCATTTAGGAATTAGGTCCTCAATATGCTGTCCAAGTCAAAATAGACAACATAAAGAATTGTACAGCATTTGGTATGTTGGTTGAGGCATTGTGTTCCCATATATTGGGGACACCTTTTTTTTGTTCACTCTTGCTGAAAAAGTTGGGAAGGAAAATAGGTTGTATTAAACGAGTTTATGTTAAGGTTGTGTTGATGGGTGTTTTGTGACCACACCAACATAGAATAAAAAAGCCAAAGACACTTTATCCTCTCTCGAACAAAGACTCCTCATGTGCTAAGATTGCAAAAAAGTTCATCGAGGCAACTCCAAGGTTTCTACTGCGTACATGCAACTTAATGTTGGATATGAGCTCTTTTGGCTGATGTATGCTGGTAATCTAAGGAGGACTTACACTTTTGTTGTCCTTAACTTCGTTTATTGCTATGGCTGGAACTTCATCATCAGATATTGCAGGATTGTGATGCTTCCTCCTTGAACGGGCTTAACTGGATCTGGGAAAAAGGACAAAAGGTAAAAGGTTAAGAAGTTCTAATCCACATCTAGGGACAATAAGGGTAATGGATCATGCTCCAACGGACGAATTCCCAATAACCAAGTCCTGCTTTGCCATGCTCAATAACAACTCCACGAGAACTAGTGCAATCTTCTAGGGATTATGCAAAGAGTTTTCATATCACAATGAACACCATCATAACGAATAATATACACTCCATGATAGAAGTTAAGCATCCATATCAAAGAGGTCCAGGCTAACTTTACACTACAGATTGAAATCATCTAAGTGCAAAAAGTATGAACCATTGAAATTCATCAAACATTGTCACATTCTCCATTAACATCAATGCACTTCTAACAATTTGAGAAATTGAAGGAACACCATGAATCCACCTTATCGTCAATGAAATCAAATTTTTATTTCTCTAAGTCTTACAACAATGTCTTCTCCTTCTCCTACTCTACTTCTACTCTAAAGAGCAAGAGCTCTCTATTTGTAATGAGCTATCTAATTCTTATGATTTACAAATGAGAAGGCATGGGCCTTTTATAGAGATCCTTCCACAAATGAACAACCAAGATATATTTGCAATCAAAGGCCATTATTACAAGATAGAACCCTAATTAGGGTTTCGAAGTAAATGACTACCTTTTATGCAAAAAGAACTAGTGTAAAGAACCAATAACTAAATGTCAACTAAGCATCAAACAAATCATCATCTAGAAGTAAGCATCCCTTATCTCTCTTTTTGTTGGCAAATTCAATGAACCTAGACATCACTATCTCGAGTTCATCTACAGAGACATTTGGAGAGGTCTCATGCTTATACTCCATGACTGTGGTATCCTTTTCACATTGATCGAGAGTCTTCTCCCATGTTGGCTTGAGTATTTGAATCTTGTTCATGAAACTGATGAATATGGAAATGTCAACCAGGTGACTCCTCAAGAAAGAACTCATGTCCTTGAAAATGTATTCCTTGACCTTGTTCTTTAAATTATTTGTGGTCATTTCCCTATCTCCCATTTCCTGCGCAAACAATTCCTCCATTGATTAGAGGATTTCCATTTGAATTTTTCTCCTCAGTCAAGCTGATTCTTCATTCGATATCTCAAAGGCTTTCTTCCTAATATCACTGCGCAATACCATTTGGAGAAGTTATATGCTTCTTTTTCCTTGATCTCCTCTCCTTTCCACGTACTTGGATTTGGGAATTCACCTTCTTGGAATGGATTGGACTCTCCTTTCGAAGATTTTGTCATTCTTGAAATCTTTCACACTTGAACTTTCTGACCTTTGATTTTGGATTTTCGGAGGAAATTCTTCCTTCTACATTTGCACTTGAACTTTGATCTTTGAAGTGAACCTTGGGGTCTCGAACTAGATTGTCCTCTAGGGTTAGATCAAGGCAATGTGCTGCACATGGTGTAAAAACATTGAAGGGTATTTATCTGTCAGAAGTCTCCCTGCAGCAACACAAGCAACATCATTGTCTGTGACAAATTGAACCACATTTTGTGGCCCTACATCCGTAACTACCACGTCATACATCTCAAACAATGCATTTGTGGATTTCATCATATTAGATGCATCCACAGGTTTCAAAAAAACAGTGCCAATCTCACAAGAGACAAGGAAGTTAATGAGAGTTCGGTTCCTTCTATCTGTCCAACCATCTGACATGATGCTGCAACCAGTTCTAACCCACTGGAATCGATGTTGTTTAACATCTTGAACATCCTCTACTGCATCTTTTAGCATATCAACCCTCAATGATTCATAAGAGGGGGTTGAAACACAGGACCTACAGCTGCAATAGCATCTACCATGGGTTGCCAATATGGATTTCTGGAAGCATGGAATGCCGTGTGAGAGGAGTACAAATAATTAGCAATTGTCTTCTTTGCTTGTTCAGTGACAGTTTTCCTCCATCCCGTACTCTCCAAAGTGGTTTGTGATCTTGGTGTAGTACGAGGTTGGAAGAAAGCATTAGTGTTTCCTCCACCTGTGTTTGGTCCACGTGCTATAGAATTATGTGTCGACCCAGATTCCCTGAAACCCCCATCTTCACCATCCTCACCCAAATCGTGCATCCTAGGATTTGTAGAACTAGAACCTAGTTCAACCCCAATTCTTGCCTTTTTGGCCTTATTCTCAGGAATCCCTTCAAGAGATTGCTTTGCCTGATTTGAGACATCTGCAGGGCATTTTTTGCATATCTCGGTGTTATTTCCTCGTTCTTTTGACAAATTCTATTTGAAACGATAAATTCCACCACTGATCTCATCTTGACACCAATTACACTTGACCTTCGTGCTACCAGGAATTGTTGTGCAATGTGTCCATGTAAAGTCTTTTTGGCGCGACATTGTGATCAAGAATCAGTTCTGCAAAAGCATTACACTTAGTTTTTAAATTTTGAGGGATCTAGGGTTGGGTTTGTGTATATTAACGCTGGACATTCATCATGAAAACTGGACATTTATATTAAAATTTTTCATTTTTTTGTATATTAAATGTTAATAACTTATGAGAAAATGACATTATGAATCTATGATAGACAGTATATATTAAATGAAAATGACATTTTCATATGTTAAAAGCTAAGAATATTTAACAAAAAATGAATTTAATGTTACTGTAAATGAAAATGTAAATTCCGATTACAGTTAATTAGTATTAAATACAAATTTTACTAATAATTAACAGTAACACAATCAGATTACATATTTAACAGTAAATGCTAAACATAAATTAGTAAATATTTAACTGTTTAATTAAATTTTTTTTCTAAAATTACTAATAATTACAGTAATATTACTAATATTTACTAATATTAACATTTAATATTACTAATATTAACATTTACAAACTAATATTACTAATATTAACATTTACAAACTAATATTACTAATATTTACTAAATTGTTATTACTAATATTTACTAATATTTCTGTTAATTATTAGTAAAATTTGTATTTATGCTTATTTACATTTTACTGTTAATATTTACAAACAAAATATTTAATATGACTGTAAATATTTATTGTTAATTAACAAATATTACTAATAATTAACAGTAAATAAGCATAAATATTTAATATGACTGTAAATATTTACTGATAATATTATCAGTAAATTTTATGCTTGTATTTACTGTAAATATTATCAGTAAATTTTACAGTAATTTACTGATAAACTATTTTAAAATTTACTGATAATATTTACAGTAAATACAAGCATAAACTATTTACAGTTATATTTACAGTCATCATTTTTAATACTAGCACTAATGGTGAATAACAGAGTATGCGGAACCTGACAGAAATGCATGGATGATGCCTTTCCTTCCTCGACTTTGTCCTAGAAGATATAACAGGTCATTTGAAAGAAAAGGATCTCAATGCTCTACCATTCCTACTGGTCATTATGAAATAGAAGGGGAACCAAACTACTGGACAAAATGCAGTGACATTCTTCTCCCTGTTAATTTCATATCGGGGTATATCATTTTAATATTAAGTTTGGGCTCATAATTTTCTAATTCATAAAATATTATGTCTACGAAAAAATGAGGAGGCTTTATATTTAATTTGTAATTAATTTTGAAAGATCACAGTTACAAAAGACTAAAAGGGCAAATTGGGGAATTTCTTTAGATGTGTAATCAAATAAAATATGCATAAAATATTAACAGTAAATATGACTGTTAAAACTTAATATAAAAATAAAATTTTAAAATTGTAAAGAAATGGAAAATACCTGGAATTCTAGCAGCTCTGAGAAAGATGAGAAGGAAGAATGAAAAGGAAAGAAGTTGTCGTGAAATCTCCCATTGCCGTGAAATCTCGCGGTCACCCTAATCTTGCAGACACCCACCCGTGAAATCTACTTCTGTGAAATCTTGCACGATATTGCATCAAACCCTACCACGTCGCACAGATATAAAGCAATTCGTTCGCTCATTTCGCGCCCTTTTTTGGCGACTTTAGGGTTTTTTCGCGGCTCCCGATTTTATCACGATTAATCTGCGATTTAATTGGATAAAATCGTTGAAGAAAGTCAACGATAAAAAACCGCTATTTTTCAGGATTAAATCGTCAATTTTACTGATCCTCGATTAATCGGGTATAATCGTGTTTTATTGGCGATTCATGCTTCTTTGATTTCTATATCATTCTTGCAATTAGAGGTGTTGAAGGTAATTGAAAGTTGAAACAATACAATTTTAAATTTTTTTGTTTTAGTAATTTATTTAAAAAAATAGTGTTTTTTGTATTTGATTTTGATTTTTTTAATTTTAAATTTTGAAGTTGTTATGATGAGAGTGTATTATACTCACATATGGATGCCAAAACATCCATCAATAAAAAATAGAGGCATTTAATTTGACGTGTTTGTTATTAGAATATTTAATTATATTTTAGTCACCTATATTTAGTTCCTTGTTTAATGGTCATTTAGCTTTTTAGTTAATTAGCTTTTAAGCTTTATTTAGCATTTAGTTTTTTCTTTTTAGTTAATTAGCTTTTAACCTTAATTTAGCTTTCACACTTAATTTAGCGTTTAGCTCTTTAATCTTTTACTTTAACGTTATTTTATAATTATAGAACATTGTTTTGTAACCTCTATATATACGTGCGTATATCGTTCAATGTAATCATCCGATTATTGAATCATTCATTCAATTTATTTTTCATGGTATCAGAGCGGGTCGATGGGATTCTTTGAAGTTTGGCGAATTTTTTAATAAAAATTCATGGCCTTCTTTCTGGAATATTTTCCAGATTTTTTTTTTTTTTTTTTAATAAAAAAAAACAATTTTGCTTTTTTGAAGGGTTTTTGGGTCGTGGGCGAATTTCTTTGTGCTGGGCAGCAATTCATGTTTTTTTTTAGGGTTCTAGAGATTTTCGGGCCTGCAACCTAGAGATTTTTTTTTGCGTTTTTTTTGGGAAAAAAAAATCGTCAATATTTTTCTTTTTTTTTTTACAAAAAAATCTGAGGTATTTTTTTATTTTCTGCAAATTATTATTTTTTTTTGATTATTTTTAGGAAAAATTTCAGATTTTAAGTTTGCAAAATTTTTTAATTTCTGGGTTTCTTCCAAACCTCAAAATTCGTGCCAGAATTCTCCTCCAAGGTTTCAAATTTTTTGTGCAGCTGCTTCTATTCTGATTTTTGAATCAGATTCTTCTGTCTCATGCTTTCATTAGGTTGACTTTGTTCAACCTCCATTTTTGTGATGGCATCTTTGACCAACATCATGTTGGAACACAGTCAAAAGTTCAACAGGCATGTTCACGATATCTAAATATTGTTACCTTTATCAGATTGATTTAGGCCAGACCTCGTCTTACAGGTCCCATGGTTTTCACGATTTTTTCCTGAAAAATTGTCTGTCAGTTTTCTGATTTTTATCACAAAAAATCATGGGAGGGTTTTCGCGATTTTTTCCTCAAAAATTGTTTGCAGGGTTTATAATTTTCCCTTAAAAATTATCTCATCTGTAATCCGCGATATTCGCATAAGATTTTAGTTATCTGTCATTCGCAAAGCTTGCGTGGGATTTCTAGGTTTTCATGATTTTTTCTTAAAAAATTGTTTGCTGGTTTTTATGATTTTTTCCTCAAAAATTATCTGTAATATGTGAAGTTCGCGTGGGATTTGTGATTCCGGAAGTTCTCTAGTTTTGATCGATTTTTCTCCTCAAAAAACGAGCTTTGTTGCAGTTAGTTTGGGTCGCACTTGCTAGGGCGAACATCTGCAACCCTGGTATCTTGCAGTCAATTTTGAAGTTGATACTCTTTTGCAAAAGGGTTTGTCGATTTTTCTCAAAATCATGGTTTCAGGTTTCAATTTGGTTACCCAATGTCAAGTTGGATGGATTCTGGTATTCTTGGTCATTAACACTTTTCAGATCCAGGGAGGGTCTCCATTGCAGCAAATTGTTCTTTTCATTTGTGATCAAAAGACCTGCAATGTCTTCTGTAGGGTAGTTAGTAGATAGAATGACCATTAATGGAGGGTATTAGAATATTTAATTATATTTTAGTCGCCTATATTTAGTTCCTTGTTTAATGGTCATTTAGCTTTTTAGTTAATTAGCTTTTAAGCTTTATTTAGCATTTAGCTTTTTCTTTTTAGTTAATTAGCTTTTAACCTTAATTTAGCTTTCACGCTTAATTTAGCGTTTAGCTCTTTAATCTTTTACTTGAACGTTATGTTCTAATTATAGAACATCGTCTTGTAACCTCTATATATACGTGTATATATCGTTCAATGTAATCATCCGATTATTGAATCATTCATTCAATTTATTTTTCATTTGTGACACTTAAATGCATGAAAAGTAAGAAATTTTTTTATTATTATTTTTAATTTAATTTTATATTATTTTCTCCTCCCATGCACTCAATTAACTAAATTTTAATTAATGCACTCAATTAACTAAATTTTAATTATTTAATGCTAATTATATCTTCACTTTCACCTCTCAACTGCCACTTACTCTAAGTTTAACTGATCAATCAATTTGTCTATCTCCATTATGCAATTAGTTAACTTCGTAATTATATCAATCTAATAGTATTAATTATGGGGGATTGAAGTTGTCCCTACATAAAGTCCATTTTTTCACAAAGATAAGGATAAGAAGGAATATAAAATGAAAATATAATAGTAATAATTTGGTAATATAAAAATAAAAATTTATTAAAACATAATGATATACTCACATCTTAATAATAATTTAGTATTAATTATAATATTATAATAATTTAATATTAATCACAATATAATAATTTAATAAATTTTTAAGTGGAATAATGAACAAATATGATATCTTTTGGCATACTTTACCTAATATTGCTCTAAAGATAGGTATGCTAGTTGATATCCGATTATCCGATTTGCATCCAACACATTTGACTTGAGATGACTTGTGTAGGTGTAGGAGCACTTTCTTGTGTGGTAATCAACCCCACTTTGGTTCATATGGAGGCAATGTAGCAGTGAGGGAAACGAATGTAGAATAGATGATCCTAGATGACACTTGGAGGGATTGCATAGAATATCTTCTTAGTTTCATCAATCCCATTATGAGTATGATTTGTTTTACTGACGTGGATATGTCATGTTTGGGAGAAGTACATGATTGTACCAATTCAATGATTGAGAAGTTGAAATTCATCATAAATGATAAAGAGCAAGATCCTCAAAACACTTTCTTCAAAGAGATGCAGACAATTTGTGTTGAGTGGTGAAACAAAATGACCAGCCCACTATCTTTTTGCCTTTGCATTGACTTGCAAATATTACAATAATGAGACTGTTTTTGTTGATGAGGATGCCTCCATAAGTGACGTAGAGGTCAGCAAAGGGTATTACAAGTGGCTACTAAACTTTTTCCCGATTCTGAATGGTCAATGCCATTGTGAATGAGTTTGTGTATATCATAGCCTCCAATATTCAAAGTGTTTCTATTCTTCTTGACAAGTATAGGAAGGTTGCATAGTGGTTCTTCAATGGCCATAGATTGCCACATCTAAAGTCTCGTGATTTTAAAGTTTGTTGCAAATTTCTAAAATTTCATTGCAAAATCTTTAAATTTGATTTTTTTTTTCTTTTTTTTTTTTGAAATTATTGCTTCTAAATTTGAAGTTTAATTTACTATTTAGAAAGTCTAACTGTCTTAATTTGCTTCAATAGGTTGCTAGTTCCTCTTCATCTGAGTGGGAATTGGATTACATATTTCTACATCCATGTCTTGAAGCACAACTGATTGGCATCAAGTAAGGCATAGGAGCTAGTTTACATACAATCCAACTTGTGTCCTCTTAGGCACAAACATTATAAGGGACAATGAAGTTATGGGATGTAGGCCTAGAATGAGCTGACTGGATGTTTCTACTGCCATACAATCTTTTACTTTTTGAGGATTCAGATAGGTAGCATACTTTTATTGTGAGTGGTAGTGGGGCCACCTATGGTTCCTAAAATCTACCTACATCATCTAATGTCAATGATGATGTTGGTCTCAATGAAGGCCCATATGATGCTTTTTGCTAATTGTATTATTTCAATATTGAACAATGAATGATTATATTGACATTTGATTGACAAATTGATATGGAATAAGTGTATTATATTTCAATGTTGTAAAATTGATGGTAGTTTTGTTTAGCATATGATTGATTTGTGGTTTTCTGAACTTAATTCCTATTTTAGGCTGCAAATGTGTACATTTCTGATTTTTATGTGTTTTGTACAAACACACCCAGCTCATTTTTTTTTGTTACAGTGCCATTGTGTAACCATCCCTGAAGAAAAACTTGAAATAGGCTGTAAATTTATATTAACATCAGAATAAGGTGTAAATTTATGTTAAATTGGGTTCTTGAGAGGTCAAAACCAAATCATAATTAGACAATCAAGTACACACAAGAGTTTTAAAATTTCTTTGTTAAAATTCCATGAACTATAGACAGCATGATTTACCACAAATATTGGCACTCCTCTGTCATCCGTGTATGAGTGAGATTGAAGATTGAAGTATTTATGGATTTGAAAATGATTCTAGATCCAAGCAGGAAATGTGCTAATAAGTTTTTAAAAAATGCATTTGGTACAAGTGTTTTCCTTGTCTGCATCCTTGTATCAAGTTCAAGGACGAATCTAGCACCAATATGCCTTTGTGGATGCCTATTGATTAAATCTTGGCACTTGGCATTAGGGGACATTCACTCTATGCATTTGAATCAGCCTTGCTGCTCCTTCTATAGCTGATTAGGATCACTGGTCAACAAACACAAGTAGGAGATCGGGTTGGTGGATCATTTATCTAGCTTCAAATCAACATTAAAGCACTAGTAATTGGAATGGCTTTGTTTGGTGCTGCCATTTGCTGTAGCATTCAACTAGAGGATTGCTTTTACCCACTTGCCATCTCTGGATGTAATTGGAATGGCTTTGTTTGCCCGATCTCTGGCATGATTCCCATGGTTATTCAATTTTTGGGGATGACAATTTTTTTCTGTATTTTGGGATGGCTATTTAAATAATGTTTTAATTTTTTTAAAACTAATTACAAAATACATTTAAATAAGTTGCAATCATTAATGCCCCAATAAAGTAAAAGAAGCTGAAACTATACAAAGTTTTACAATTTGACAATCAATTGATTTAATGATCAATGACAAGCATTTGTAATATAATATTTAAATTATTCATCTAGTTCAAGATAAAAAAGTACAAATACAATACTACGATCTACAAAGTAACACTGACACAATTACAATGGCTAATATAACTCATTCAAGTCACATGGAAATGGATAGGGTATTGGCTATGGATAATGTATCAGATATTGATGTTGTGAATTTTCAAGATACCTTGATACAGATATAGGTACATATGACAACTATATAAATATACATATATTTAATTATTTATACGTCTAAGGTTATAGAACATAACCTTAGAAATATTTATTTATATATATATTTTTACTTATTTATTTTAGTTTACAATATTAATTTTGTTATATTATGACATTATGTTTGTGTCTTTAGGATTACACATGCATATTTGTGTACCATTTTTTTTTGCATATTTGGATTTTTTTTCATAATCTGTATAACAGATACTGCACCAGACAGTGTGGTTGCATATCCAACTGTATCAGATACAGCCCAAATATAGGCTCGTTTATGAATATGTCTTTCTATAGTATCTATGCTCTAATAGAAAGTCTCGTATCTGATGTGCAGATAGATGTATTCAGACAGCAATGGAGAAGTATCTGGCAGCTCTGAGCTCATTGTCTGATGCAAATGCCTTGACTCTCCTCGTTGTTGGAACCACTAGACTTGTCTAGCTCTTGCAATTGAATCTTGTCCAACACTCAAGGTGCAACCTAAGTCTCATCAATCTTTGTCAGCTTCCGAGGCTCTCAATTCCATTGTGCTCGGGTTTTTGCCGAAGAATATGGGTTAAGGTTTTCAAAGGTTTTAAGGTTGAGGGACCTTGTTGGGCCACACTTTAAACTTAATTTATGAGTAGGTCATTTAAAAAATTATAAAACCCTGTTTTTGCAGCAGCTGGGGATGCCCCAACTTCCACAGTTGGATGCTCTATTAGGTCCTAGGCAATGGGATGCAGAAAGATGTTTCATTGTGATGCCGTGTATGCTGTTTGCTGGATATCCCCATTTGAGGGGACATGTACCCAGTATTCACTACCTCACCCAGATTATGAAAGTAATCTAGTTTGAGACGGGCTTCAAATTTGTGAAATAAGACAAACTCCAGAACATTCCTCATCTAAAACTAATATGATAAACTTTGGCATTAAGTTCATTATATAAGATGAAATGAATTTTTAGTTCATGGTTAAATAAACAAGGACAGTATATTATTAAAATTGTTGCTATATTAGTTTTTTAACATTTCATGAATGATTTAAGTAAAGAAAGTACTCCAGATACAAAGTATATTATTTATAGTCATTAAATATGTTGTATGTGAAGTATATCTGGAGTACTTTCTTTAAATGAGTCTCAGCATAGTTTAAATGTTGAAACATGCGATATAATACAACATACATGGCACAGTATCTGGAATATCCTAACAGCTCAAAATAAAGCACTTAATATTATTTATAGGCTCATCAAAACTAACCCATCTTTTTTCTATAGCTTGCGAGTTTGTGGAGGATAGCTGAGCCACTGTTAAAGATGAAAGAGTCTTTTATTGGAGAAGCAAACAGATTTGGAGACTTAAAAGAGTTTTTGAGCACACTTGCATACCAGTTATAGACAAGCAGTGATAGGGAAATGTGGTGGTTCCTATTGTTGGAAAGTGATTCTTCAATGTTGTTGAAACATGACTTCTCAATTTAAATCTTCAATCACATGGTTTCAGAACCTGTTGGCCTTATTCCCTAGGCTGTCAATTGCATCCTGGCCATGTTTAAGAACTAGTCTTCTACATATCGGAATGATTCTAATGGCCCTTAAAAGGAACTGTATTAATGGCTTTGGGATTGATGATCTCTTTAGCATCTTTCCACAAATAATCTATTAAACATCTGTTTTGATAATCAAGATCTTGTTAGGAACAGTAATAGTTTTTGAGGTTATATGCTTTCACTGATTTGCAATTTACTGAAATTGTACCTCTTGAAATATGGAAAGTAATTAGCTTCAAATTATGAATAGCACTTGTGAGTGACCAATTGTATATGCAACCATCCAAATGCAGGCACTGCCATAATCATGGAAGAGTAGCAAGATCAATTTGACACAGGATAGATAATTGTTCTGTAATTCCATCATAATCATACAACTCTGTGGTAAAACTATTCAGGATCAATACTTGCATATGCAGCAGAAAATGTTCCATGTGCTCCTTGCAGAGGCAGGATTGTCAGTATAGGATAAAAAAATCTAAGGAATCCATATATATAAATAAAATATGTTCTTGTAGACAGATATTTTAAAGAAGCTGCCTTTTGAGAAGACTCCTGGCAAGAAATTCAAGCTAAGTAAAATATTTTAGACAAATATAAAATCCAAGTAATCCATATTTATATGAATAAAATCTCTTTTTGTAGACAAATATTTTAAAGAAGCTCCCTTTTGAGAAGACTCCTGGCAAGAAATTCAAGCTATTTTACCTGGAACTGCTTTTGGTGGGTTGTACCTATTAGAAATGACAATGCTCGTAAAGGAATAGAGAGAGTCCTTGCTGAGAGATAGTGGCACATGCTATTTACACTGGTTGCATTTGTCCCATTCTAAAGCTTCAGCACCATTGTTGCAAGAATCACCCATCAAGTCTAGGCTCTTTTATATCAATGTGTTGATTTCTCCCGGACCAAGTATTTGGATAAGAAGCTCAAATTTCTATCTAGTAGAGAATGCTTTATTGTTAAGAGTCTATCAAGTCTTAGTGACTGGTGGTTAACTGTAACACATCATTGAGTTGGCAAGCGATTGAGGCAGAGATTGTCAGCTGTAGTGCATATACGAGTCAATCACTTGTGCTTATTGTTTGGTTTGTTTATATGTTGTGGCCTTATTACCCAACAGTCTTCTTTTTATTTATTCCCTATGGTACATGCTCGTCATGAACTTTAATCTGTGGCCTTTGCCCGTAGCTAAAAAATTACAATATGAAGCAACACATCTACTTATCTAGAAAGCTATATGCACATGCACATCATATTTATACCAGTTATTGGTGTATACTATTTTCATTAGAGGAACAGAAGCCTAACTTTCCAGATTGGTATAAGGTTCATCTGGAATTTTGCTTTGTCCAAGGTAACAAGGAGGTAGTATTTGAATAAGCAAAGTGACACAGGTGAAGGTGGTTTTTATTAACAAGATGTCTGAGGTAGCAAAAAGAAGTTGCTTTTGTGCAATTTTAATGTAAAAATTAAAGAACATCTCAGCAGGATACAAATAATTTGATTCTGCTTGTCCCAGCTTTTGATGTGCTGTTCACAATGGGAGGAACAGGGACATCCAAATGTTGATGCAAACAGGAGCAGTTAGGCGGTTGCAATGCATGAGAGCCTGTTCATGGTTTGCAATTGGGTGGAAGCTGCAATCTAAAACATCTATCAAGAAAATGAAGACAGGAGAGGTGAAGTTAGGCAGTTGCAATGCATTTGAACCCGTTCATGGTTTGCAATTGGGTGGAAGCTACAAAACTAAAAGATCTATTGAGAAAATGAAGTCAAGTTTAGAGAAAGCAAGCATTAGTAAACTTGTGCATCACACATTGAGGTAAGCAATATTATTTCATGTAATTGAACATTCCACACAATTCAACTTAAGGATATTGAAAATTTGAGAAAACTCTGAAAGCCTTATAAATGGCTTCTTGTACTTGGTTTTTCTGGGAGCATTAATGACATACTCATCTCAGTTGTGAAACAGTAATTAGTCCTTATGGTACCTGTCTGGACAGCTTACTCCATTATTAAAAGTTAACGG
Organism: Cryptomeria japonica; assembly: GCF_030272615.1. Classification (NCBI taxonomy): domain Eukaryota; kingdom Viridiplantae; phylum Streptophyta; class Pinopsida; order Cupressales; family Cupressaceae; genus Cryptomeria; species Cryptomeria japonica. The sequence continues at coordinate 182,202,822 of NC_081409.1, forward strand.
GAACTATTGAATTACAAATTTTCCCATAAAGAATTTTATGTTTGTTAACATAATCCCACTTGTAATATTTGGTACAGGAGATAAGATTGCTTAGTAATTCAATCTAGCTTCCCTATGCACTACTATTACTTAATCTCATATTCATTATGACATTACTGTAAACAAGTCTCCTATTTTTTGCATACTAGAGTATCTTGCATGATCGCTCTCTAATCTTCATTTGAGATGGTCTAAGTTGATTTAGATGTGTATTGGTAGTTGCACAAAGCCTGGGATGTACGCTGCCCATTTATCAATTGATTGTTTATTCATGGGTATTTGTGCAATCCAAAGGGAGGGTTGAAGCAGGTTTGGAGACAAGAATAGAAGGGAATGCAATATTAAATCTTAAAACAAATTAATCGAAACGACATGAACAATCCAAAACAATGATGATTACAATTCATCGATGAGTTAAAGCCTTTAATTTATCTAGCTAATTTTGCCTGTCTTCATCAAGGGCACAGTTAAATTCACAAATGGAGATCTAGATTTAAAAAAAAATTCTTAAGGGAATCCAATAGGGGTTTTACATCCCAGTCCTTGTATACATGTCACTGGCCGGAGATAGATACATGAGGCAAGGATGTTGATTCAGTCGTCATAGATTTTTGAAGATGCTTTGTTTTCTGAGTGATTGGATATTTGATTAAAGTGCTGCAATGTAATAAATACAATCAATCAAATTTGAAGAATCCTATTCAATTTAGTGAGTGCAATTGAGATGATTAATGAATAGCAAGTTGTTTGATAGTAATTAAAATTAATTTGATGACAAACAAGTACTCTGCGCTTAGACACGTGAAATTAGTTTTCTTCATGACATGCATTGCATGCTTGGGTATTTCTGACTCGGTGGTGAAATTTGACAACACTATGTTTTCAGTAACCTATTACTAGTACTTACAAGTTGAAGTTCGACAACTCTATACATGATAGTGATCCAAGTGTAGTTATCTGGAGCATAACTTGGTGAGCAATTAGCTACTTATGGTGCTGGTTATAATATTCTAAGATAATAGGTTAATCAGGTTGTTTGCAGTGAAGGTCGTGGTTCATTCCATCTATCGAAATAAGACAACATGATAAAACTTTTTGAACCAAATTGCAGTGCTCAACAACGAAACCTATACATATACATTCAATGAAATCGGATTTTAAATCTAATCTAAATCAGTCTTACTCCTAAATTAATGACGGGTTAAAAGAAATAGCAGAGGAGAGGAAGGGAGGGAGAAAAGGTGGTGAAGAGGTGTTATATTGATTTAGATATCCAAAACGACTACGGTTCTCTGCTAAACTAGACTACTGTATAAACAGTAAGAATCAAAGCAGCATAAAATTGGCAAACCAAAAGTTAAAGATTTTTTTGAAAAAATGGGAAAAAAATCGCCATAAAAATGTATATAAAAAAATTAAAATAAATGTTTAAGAAAAAAAAAACTATGTTTTTAAAATTTGAAGGCTTTTATCATTGTAATTAATAATTATGTCATACTTAGACAATAAAATTCCAATTAAGTTTGGTAATGGGGAAAAAAAATTGATTGTTAAATTTGCCTCATGTAAATTTGATTTTTTTTTAAAAAGTAATAATTTTAATTTTAATATAAATATTTAAATTTGTTATTTTTTTTTTTAGTAAATCAAAATTATTAATAAAATTAAATAAACTATAATAAATTAGAAATATTAATAAGTTTAAAATTAAAAAATTTATATATTAATATTTTAAAATTAACTACAATATTTCTAAAAATTAATTTTGATTTATTAAACGATGATATTTTAATGTATAAAACATATATTATAGTTATTAATAATTATGTCATACTTAGACAATAAAATTCCAATTAAGTTTTGTAATGGGAAAAAAAATTGATGGTTAAATTTGCCTCACGTAATTTTTTTTTTTTTTTTTTTCAAAGTAATAAATTTTAATTTTAATATAAATATTTATATTTATTAATTTTTATTTTTTTAGTAAATCAAAATTATTAATAAAATTAAATAAACTATAATAAATTAGAAATATTAATAAGTTTAAAATTGAAAATTTTATATATTAATATTTTAATTTTTTTTTTTTTTGATAGGTAATTGGCTGAAGCCTGAATAGCTTTTGACTAGAGCTATGAACCAATGGGGCCACAGTAGGGGGCCCCATCCCCATTACATATATTTGAATTATTATTATTATTATTGTGTTTGATTAGATTGATCCCAAGACCTTCCCCATCCTATGGAAGGCCAAGAGTCACAGCTTAGAATTTCTCTTTAGATGTCCCTATTGGGAGTTGAACTTGGGTCTCCACCATGAGAACCCTGTGTTTTAACCAGTTAAGCTCAACCCCTTGGACATTAATACACTATTTCTAAAAATTAATTTTGATTTATTAAACAATGATGTTTTAATGTATAAAACATATATTATAGTAATTGCAAATTTTTATTGTATTGTAATATTTAAAATATTAATAAGTTTAAAATTTAATTGAAATAATAAAACTAAATAAATTAAATAACTTATATTTAAATAAATAAATAAAAATGGCGAGGAGCAAAGAAGTGCACGGGAGTGAATTTTTGAACGAGAACCAGAGGCAGGCGTAGGCTGGTGAGCGAAGCAGAGCGCGGATGCGGGCGTGGAGCTGCCATCAGAGAAGCAGGAATATGGGCTCGAGATGCAGAAGAAGCCTTCCCTATGGAGGCCATTAGACAACAAGCAACAAAAGAGAAGTGGAGAGCACCAAATCCCAGATATCAACAAGACTTCAACACGGGTAGAGGGGGAAATCAGAACGAGCAAATGTATTTGAATTCAAATCAAAATTTCCAGTCGACACATACTCCCCAATGGGTTTTTGAGGGTAGAAGATGGGTCAACAAATGTTCTCCCCCTAGATCAGGATTGACAGAGATTAGATCTCTGATGGACGGGTAATGCTGGAGCAGGCAACAAAATCCCACAAATTCAAGGAGGAAGGCAGAATTTGGGGTTTGTGCAAGGAAGAAAAAATAAATCTATCCCTCCATGGCTGCAATCGTGGGAAAGAAGCTACTGAAGGGCCAAGTTGGAAGAAAACAACACCACGATGCGTGTTATGGAATTCTTGCAAAATAAAGGCTTCAAAAAAGGTAGGAGTGGGTGGTTCAGGCAAACAACAATACCTTCAATAGATCGTTCGAACGATTGAAGAGCCAAAAGCCCCCTTTTTCCCATCGCACCAACAAGAAGTGGAGAAGGAAAGTGAGCATCATAGAGGTTGGTGGCCCGTCACACAAACTTGAAGAATCTAAAGGTAAGTCTTGTGATAAACCCCTCAATTCGATTTGTTTGGAAGAAACTAAAATTAAGGAAATCAGGAAAAATATCAAAAAGAAAGGAATGCTTGTCAAGTGGGGTGGGTGCACTTGGAACAAGGGAAATTTTGCAGATTGGTGTAGGGAACAATGGGGATTGCAAATTCAGGTCAAAACTCTCCCAAATGACTACTTCCTAGTATAATTTCTCAAAGAATCTGAATAATGGAAAGCTCTAAACAATGGTCCCTATATTCTTGATGGAACAAGTGTCCATCTGATTGATTGATGCCCTAATTTCAACCCCAGAATCCATACTCTAGATGGGAACCCAACATGGGTAAGACTACACAATATTTCGTTGGAAAATTGGGGGATCAACATGCTTAAGGAAATAAGTAAAGGTTTGAGAAATTTCATCTCAACATATGATATATTGGAGGATAGAGTATGAGGGAGATTTGCAAGAATATGTGTGAATGTTAGAATGTGGAGAAAGGAAAGTCTGGACATAGAGGGCAGAGAGAGAAGATCAAATGTTTTTATGCCCTAAATGCTTCTCTAAAGAGCACATAGAATTGAAGTGCGTACTCATAGCTAAAGTTTTGAAGGCATATGAATGCACTCAAACAAAGAAAATGATGTCCGGGGAAGAGAAAGGAAATCCACGACTGAATAGGCAGTTCACATATCCACTAGTTGAGTTTGTTGGATCTCAGATTGAACTATCATTAGATGAAATTATGGGTGCTTCATCCCCATTTCTCAAAGAAAATATCAACACATTGACCCCCTCAATTCTGGAGACATGTAATTAATTCAACAACTGAAGAATGCCTGGGGCTGGGAAGAAGTGTTGATGAAACAAACTTGCAATCCTTGTTGAAGGAAGCAATATCACTAAAATAAAAAATTGAACTTCAAATTAGAGAGCTCCGAGTATTAGAGATGGATTGGTCTATGGTGAGAAACATGCATGATACAATGAATGAATTTGGAGACAAATCAAGCAAAGAAGAGAGTAGGAAGATTGCCCAAACAACATAGGAACTAGATCATGGCATCTTGTGTAAGCAACCTATGGAAGTTCGTGAGGAGATCCAAAAAGCATATGAAGAGCCAAAATTAGTAGTCAATGAATTCCATAATGATATTGTGGAAGAGAAAATAGAGGAGGATGGAGAAACAGACTTGGAGGAAGAGGTGGAGAGTGATGATGAGGAGAATGGAGACTGCACAAAAAAGGGATTTGAATTAACAATCTCAAAGATTAGCAAGCCAAACATCAAACCCAAGGGAAGGAGAGGGCGCAAATCAAACAAAACAAAGTTGGAAATGACAACAAAGGTTGCAGGTCAAACCAAAATTACAACAGGGAAGGGCAACACCCTTCCCTAGGGGCAATGAGGATTACAACCTGGAATGTCAAGGGCTTTTAAGCCCCTGACAAATGGTGCTTGATCAAACATCAAATTGATGAGGCCAAAGGGGAAATATGGTTATTGCAAGGAGCTAATGGAGTAGGGATGAAATTGATAGAAAGATGAAGGATCAGAGACAATGTATTGGGCAGTTTGTTGAAGATGAAGGTGCATTTGAGGTTATTGGCATTATCTAGAACCCCTTAACTATCAAGGGGGAAGTTTTGGGGGAAGGAAGGAGTTGGTTGCGTATTAAAGTTACTCTTGCACAATAGTGAAAGTTTTTTCATCATAAATGTATATGGACTGGTGACCACTATGGATAAAAGGGAGTTGTAGCAGCATCTTTCGAGCATAATGAAACTCAATAAAAATGAGAAGGGTATTATTGCAAGAGACTTCAATGCCACGTTGAATGCACAAGAAAAGATGAGAGGTTTGCAGAGAACACATTGGTTAAGAGAGATTTTCAGATTTTTGTAGACAATAATCATCTTATGGATATCATTCCAAAGAATGGTCTGTTCACATGGACCAATAGGAGGGATGGTTTCACAAACATAGCAGAGAGATTAGACAAATTTTTGATGTATGGAGATTGGAACCAACAAGATACTCTCCAAGAAGCGTCCATCTTACCACTATCTAGTTTGAATCATTTCCTTGTTCAACTAACTCTAACCCCAGACTGTCATGTGGTAGGTATTCCCTTTAAATTCGAAGCCACGTGGACCAAAGATGCCAAGCTAACAGGGCTAATTGCTAATTGGTGGAATGAAATCAATCTAGGAAACAATTCACACTTGTACAAATTAAACAACAAGCTAAAATATATCAAGGCTAAACTCAAAGAGTGGAATCAAAAGCATTTTAAAAATATTTTTGTTGAAAAAAGAAGAGTGGAAGCAAAACTCGTGGCATTGAATGAAAAAGTTGTTAAAGAAGGCATTGTCAGTGTAGACGTATAAATTTGACCATCTAGTTAAATAAATATTTAATATTTATTTCAACCACATCCTCTATTAACTAAATTTTATTTAATTAATTTCTCCATTTTCATCTATTTGATTAAATGAATTATTCAATTTATTTAATTAAATTCATCTAACGACTCTGTAACCTTTAATTAAATAAATCACTTTATTTAATTAAATTCCATTTTCACCATTTTAATTAACTTACATCTAATTAAAATCATCCTTGCATATAAATAAATCAAATTTATTTATAACGCCCTCCCCCCTCCCCACCCACTTGCATTTTCCTACAAATGTAAGTTGCATCCATTTTAGTTGAAATAAAACATTTTTATTTTAATTAAAATCTTATTTCCTCCCATTTGCATCCTCGTACATTTCCCACTAGCATCATAAACATTCTTCTAGAATCCCCCTAATCCGACTTAACTAGCTTTAATTCTTCCAATCATATCACTTCCCTAAATTTGGGGAAGTCACTTTTCAAATTTGGAAGAAAGTCTTTTAAATGCATTAAAGAATTTATCTCTTCAACAAGTTAACTTGTTGAGTTCCCCAAATTTGTAAGGCTCTTACAAGTTAACCTTCAAAGTCTTCCAAACCATTAATGGTTAACTCAACTTTCCCTCATGATTAGAGACTTTCTCTCTAACTCAACCCTCATCTAATCCAAGGGTCTCATCAAGCACTCGTTGCTTTGACCCTAGTTATCCCATTTAACCCTTGCACAAGAGTTTACCCTTTGGGTAAAAACTTTATCCATTGATTATCCAGTAACTCAACCATAACCTTACCTCCTAAGGTGACCCCCATGTCTTATCAGACATTTAATGCCTCTTACATCTCCTCTCAAGTCACCTCTTGTTGACAATTATCACCATTTCATTGGTGAAAATTGTAAACATGGATTGAGTAACTTTTAATCCTAGCCCTTGTTAAGATTATTCAATCTTAACCATCCATTTCCCTATTTCCTCTATAAATAGAGCTCCCTTTCTTCATAATCCATCATCCAAGTTTTATGCATCTACATTATAGTCTAATTATATCAAGCATTTTAGCCTCTCTTTGTTAGAATAACATTTTAGCATTTAGAAGCATTTCATATCACAGTATATCCATGTTAGTATATCATGTTAGTATAGTTTTTTAATTTCTTTATCATATCATTATCTTCATCATAGCTTAGTATCATAGCTTGAACATATCATATAGATCTTAGATTGCATTCATGCACATAGATCACAATATCACTCGTTCTTGGAGTTATCATTCCTAAGTCATTTGCTCAATGATTTGCGAGCAAAACAGTCTTTAGGGATCCTATGAGATAGAGAACAATGAGACATATCCTGGGAAGTTAACTTGTTTAAACTAGTTTAAGTTAGTTAATCTTTGTACTCAAAAGTTTCATTTGTATGTTGGAGTATTTTGATCACCACAAATCCGAGCATACATTTTTGGCGCCCACCATGGGGCCCGTACCTAAGCTAATATCGTTTTTCTTGCAGGTTGAACACAAAGATTACGCCAAAACATCAGAATAGCACTTCTACAAGTTTCTGTAGTGTATCCACAACTTACTTTAGCGCATTTAACTCATTGTTTAGCATGTAGAAGGCATAGCTTAGCACATAGGCATCCCACTTTAGCGCGTAGGAACACCAGTTTAGCACATTAAAGCTTCAGAGTAGCACATCTGCTCCATCTTTTAGTGCTTTGGCATCATTCTCTAGCGCATCGGGTTCACAGTATAGCGCATAGACAAACAGAGAGCAAAAATTTTGTAATAGAGTCAAAATTTAGGCTTGTGAAGCCCACCATCAGAATTTGATTTTTGCTAATTGACTGTGTGCAGGTTCTAATAGTTTTGTGCAGGAACATAAGGATTTAGTTTAGTTTTCTTTGCTTTCTTTTGAAGTTAGTAAAAAGAACTCACCTTTCTTTTTATTGCAAAAATCTTAAAATGAATCTCATTTTTCCATTTGGTGCTTAAAATAAACTTCATGTTTTCTTTTGGTGCTTAAAACAAGGCTCATCTTTCTTTCTTGCACGGATAAAAGGAACAACTCAAATCTTTCTTTTATGCAAGTTAAGAATCACACTCCTTTGGGCTCTAAAAAGAACAAAACAAACTTTCCAATATTCGCAAAGGGTTAAAATTGTACATCACTTTCCTTTGGTGCTCATTAAAATGAACCTCACTTTTATTTTGGAAGCTTAAAAAGAACCTTCACTTTACCATTTCAAAGCTTTCAATTTGAGATCATTATTGTTCAATTTGGCGATTCATTTTTGTTGACAAGGATTTACTTTCAAATGTTCAAGTTTTGCTATCTTTCACACATTTCTATCTTGGGTTAAAAAGAACCACATGTCTTTTGGAGCAACATCTCCAAGGTAGCTTTTAGAAAACAATTGTGATATTGGATAAAAAGAAAGTGTGTATTTCGTGTTTCGAAGGTGTTAGGTATATGCTCCCCCCTTAATTGGGTGATCAAAAAGCCAAACTCACTATTTCAAGCTTTCTTTCAATTCATGCAAGTAAGATATATCCTTTAGCAGGCCTGCCCTTCCGAGAAGCCCATAAGGCCGGTGAGAGGGGAACGAATTTTAGCCAAGTATTCCAACCCACTATAATAAAATGTGGAGGCTGATGAAAATCTCCTCCAACGGTTTTTCTCAATGATTAGCCTTCCCCTAGTATCTTTAAGATACGTAAAGCCTTTGTTCTAAAGGTTGGGAAGCCTCCCGAGGGAGTTTATCACTGAAGACCGAACAAAAGCCTGATTACGGACATTAGAACTAGAAGCCTCACCGTGTCAGTTTTACCAAACATTTCTAATATCATAGTGCAAGGGTGGGGAAGAATCCGCCCCCAAGATACTCACCATATATCTCCCAAGATAACGATTCAATTGAGGAGCCATCCTCTTTGAGTCAATTTCTAGACAAAGGCAAAAAAAGGGGCCCCCTCTAAGGGGTGACAAGGCTGTTTGAGCTTATAGAGTATCAAGTGTGGGCTATTGATATTTTGAATGACCCTTGAGAATAGAGAGGTCTATCTGATGTGTATTTCTTGTGCAAACCCATGAAAACAAACAAGGATTTGAAAATATCCTATTGAACAAAAACTATCTGTTTAGCATAGACAAATTGTTTTGCTTATGTCTACTGTGTTTTCAAATCATCTTTTCAGAAGATCATCCATCAAAACACTAGAATTATTTCAATTTTTTTATAAAATCATCAAATTGAGAAAACTAGGGCAGCTTAGCGCATTAAGAGTCCAGAATAGCGCATTTAAACATCAGTGCAGCGCATAGTCGTCATTCAGTAGCACATACCAATAAAAAAATAGCACTTAAGAGGATCGAATTAGCACACAGAGAAAATAACTTTTGCACTAACAGACAAACAAAAGATAATGCATATCAAGGGCAAAATAGCGCATTTAAACATCAGTGAAGCGCATAGCCATCATTTAGTAGCGCATGCCAACCAAAAATTATCGCTTGAGAGGACCAGATTAGTGCATTACAAAAATAACATTTTCACTGACAAACAAACACAAGATAGTGCATACCAAGGGCAACATAGCGCATTTGAACATCTTTTTAGTGCATTAAGGTCATACTTTAAGGCATAGACAATTTGTTTTAACGCTAATCTAAAATTGTCCAAAAACAGAGAGCAAGTTATCAACTTTTTCACCACCAGTTTTAGATACCCTTTTGGGTCTTTTGTCAAAATCCAACGCAGATAGAGGAAATTTTAACAACACAATATCAGTTGGTGATCACAAGTTTCAAATCAACTCATATCAAACATCAAAATACCAAGTTAACTTTCTAAGTTAGTGAAATGTGCATAGTTTCCAATATCGGGAAGATTTTATCATATCATTTGATGTACTTGGTCATATCAATAGAGGCATATCGAACCCCCTATTCGACTGAGTGGACTTAAAGATCAAAACAAAGTATTCATCCAATCAATCTCACAACTGAAACTTTGATCACTCGCATGAACATTCTTCAACACATCAAGAAGAAACATCCTTGTCTGAAAACAAGTTTGAAAAGGAGACAACCTAGTCAAAAGAAGGCCTTGAAGAGAAACAAGTCCCTTCATATCAATCACAAACTCCTAAAACATAGGACATTTTTACATCGTTTCCGCGATTATCTCCATGATAAACATACTGAAAATGACGAAGAATCCTTGAAAGAATGGCTTCATGCAAAGGTCAACACTATCACAAGATATCAACTTTAGTAGAGGGATCAATTTGGCTTACTTACTTGAGAATCTAATCACATATTAAGTCAAATCAAGCCATGATAATTTCTACAAGATCACCTAAAAACATTGAGTGGGAAGAAGAACCAAAATCAAGCAGGGGACCCTGAGAAGTTAACACTTGGAAAAACTACATGAATCTAGACGAGGAAGAAATAACATATGAAGTTATTGAGGAGGCACAACAAGACCCCGACTTACACAAACTTCTTGAAAAACTCATCGAAACTGATAAACATAAATACTTCCCCTTGCTATCTAGCAAAGGTATCAAAATCCCTAGGGATCAGTGGACCCCGAGAAGTTAACACTTGGAAAAACTACATGAATCTAGACGAGGAAGAAATAAAATATGAAGTTATTGAGGAGGCACGACAAGACCTTGGCTTACACAAACTTCTTGAAAAACTCATCGAAATTGATAAACATATATACTTCCTCTTCCTATCTAGCAAAGGTATCAAAATCCTTGGGGATTTTGATACGAGACAACCAAAACAAACTAAGAACCTCAAAATGGAAAAATTAAGAACACACAATTCCAATACACATGATCATACTGATGCCAATGACCTAGATGACACTAATAATCAAGGTGACACCAACCATCTAGATACCAACATTGGAAACAATCCCCTCACTACAGTCACACAACAACTACAAGCACTTCAACAACAAATGGAAGACCTTCAACAAGAAACTACCACGCAATATTCCTTAGAGGATATTTGTCCTTATCCGTTTGATTGAAGTTTGAACATGACACCATTCCCACCTAACTCTGAAATACCAAAGTATGACAAATACAATGGTAAAAATGATCCTCGTGATCACGTAAGGGAATTTTGCACGATGAGCTTGGAATTTTCCCATAATGACATTTACATGTTGAGGCTATTTCCAAGAAGCCTAAGAGGACAAACAATGGAATGGCTTTCAAAAGTGACACCTCCCATCATATCATTTTAGGAGTTGGTAAACAAATTTATTTCCCAATATTCCTATAACATTCAACAAAAAATTACCATGCTTGATCTTTGCAACACGAAACAAAAGAACAACTAGACATTCTTGGTGTTCTTGCAAAGATGGAGAAGATTGATATCTAGATATCCCTGAACCATACCTAAAAAAGAGAAAATGGAAATCTCCATAGACAATCTTAATGACGAGATGAGCTATCAATTGAAACTACAATGTTTACCTAGTTTCAAAAAGTTGATCGAAAATGACATCTAGATAGAAGAAGCCTCAATCAAGAGGGGAACTTTGAAGTTCTCTAAAGAAGGTGCTAGATAAAACAACACCTATAACAACAATTACTATAACTACTCAGACAAGTCCAAATTTTGGACAAGAAATAAGAATGTTGTCAATGATGGTATAGTTGACAATGTTAAACAAAAACAACCTGTGTTAAACTTATCCAGTGTTACTCCACCAACCAACACTCAAAGCAATATCAATTAAAGAACCAACACTCAAGGGAATGCCAATCAAAGAACCAACAATCCGGGAATGAACAATTAAGGAAACATCAACCAAGGGAACAACAATTAGGGAAATACTGTTAACCCGAAACCAACACCATATCAATGAAAGTTCGCACCTTTAGGACAAACCCTTGAATCGACATTTCAATAACTATTGGCAAATAAACTCATCACATTGCCAAACACAAGGGATTTTGAGCCTCAAGTCAAACCATCATGGTGGAATGATGCTCACTACTGTGACTATCATAGAAACAAAGGGCATTGCACAAATGATTGCCTAAGATTGAAGAACTTGGTTCAATATTTGATAGATAACAGTGATATAACGGTAGACGGTCATAAGACCAACGATGATCATGAAGCCTTTAAGAATCCACTTCCAAATTATGAAAAAGGCACATCATCATCGACAAAAAACAAAGGATCCTATATCATTCATGTATTCAACAATGTTATCAATCACATATCGACATCCGACAATCAGATTAACGTCATTACGATAAAAAACAAACAAGAACATGTCTAGGTCAATGTGACTACACATTCCCAATCTAGATATGTCTTAAAAGGGAGTGCCTCCAAAATGACAACTTCTCCAAACACTCAATGCAACTTGGTAGACCAATTGAAGAGGACACTAGCTCACATATCCATATTAGAGCTTCTCAAGATCTCACCCGCACATAAGGATATTCTGGAAAAGGCTCTTGTGGACACTACAGTTCCAAATAACCTGGACATTGATCGATTCCAAGCCACGGTAGGACATTTAATTGTGCCTCACAATCTATCATTTTAAGAGCATGATGGCATCTCTCTAAATCATCCACATAATACTCAACTCCATATCGAAGTCCTAGCCTATAAACATCGAGCGAAAAGAGTGCTAATAGATGGTGAAGTCGGTCTAAATATTTGCACTCTAAAACTTATCCGTGCATTGGGTTTCTTAGAAAAAACCATTGATCCTAAGAAAAAGATAACAATCAAGGCATATGATGATGAGGAAAGATCATCAAAAGGGCTCGTGGTATTACCCATTCAAGTAGGGCCAGTTCAGAGAGATACTCTATGTCAAGTCTTGGACATAGACTTGTCTTATAGCATACTTTTGGGTCGACCTTGGATCCATAAAATGCAATTGGTGCCATCCACATATCATCAGTGCCTAAAATTCCCATATGATGGACAAGAAATATCCATCACCGCAGACACTAATCCTTTCCAATATTGCAATAATCTCAAAAAGAAGTTCAAAATGTTCTTGTACCCCATAATGGGGAAGCTCTCGCTTTCGCATCCTCAAACAACAAGGATCAACTCAAATATCTATCCATATATTTTGAGAAATGTATGAAGTTGAAAGACAAAGGCATGGGAGAATACTCTTTTGAATCCCTATGTCTATCAAAATTGCCAATTTCACCAAGCTCTCATGGACAACCATCAACTTCAAGACAACAATTGTCGCAACCTATCCAAAAGTTTGATGGTATGTTCATTCAAGAAGGAACACTAGGAGATGAAACAAAAGACAAAGATGTTTTGAACTGGTTATACAAAGATGAAGAAGAAACCAGAGCAACAGTCATTAACATCACTATTCCCATAGAAGGGCATGGCAAGGATTTAGAATCATGCAACAGATTGGATACCAAGGAAAGGAACCTATTGGCAAGCATCAAGAAGGCATCATAGAACCAATTCAACGCCATTCACAACTTGCCGAAGATAAATCTGGACTTGGGTATGACCAACATATTCAACCTATACAAAAACGAGATCCTCATATAAACCCCCGATGGAGAAGAAATGTAACACATAAAGATGAATCATGGAAATAAATGATACATCAAGCAACTGAAAAGACAAACAAAGATAAAAAAGATGAAGAATATGAGAAACAATAAGAGGAACTTTCTATTCAAAGAGAAGAAGCTTCCTATTAACATATACATCACGTGCAAGTAATAACAAAACCTGATCAAGCCAGTACAAAATCAGTAACAAAAGGAATAGTTAGAGAACAAAGAGAAGACAAATATGAACAACAACAAGAAGAACTTGAAATTCAAAGGGAGGAGTCTATTTATGAACAAATCTAAAGAGTACAAGCTAGCACAAAACCTGAATCAACACAAGCAACACAACTTGTATCAATTATCAACGAACTCTTCTCGCCATACAATATTCCCGTCAGATACAATGGTGTAGTCGTATAAAGTGATTCTGAGACAAGACTCAAATGCATATGAATGGGATACTTGCTCTGATGTCACTGAAGATATTGAGGTAGATATAATCCACACATATACACCCATACCCTATGACGGACAAGGTTCAGGGGCTAGACTAGTTGAAATTGGATTACAACATATCAATGATTCTAGTGAGGACGATCAGGTTCCAAGCAAAATAGATTTTGAAGAAGGTATCATCATAGACTTTGGCCTCACTGATGCCAACTTTGACAACATATCCATCATGACCCTCACTGCTATAGAGCTTAACCCACCAGATGATCCCTTACCATTACTACATCCTGAACTCATAGATCGGGAACAACCTAAACAACTTAACATACCTATTTTACCAAATGATGAAACTATTGTCGAATACCTTTGTTCCGTGAACCGAGAAACATGTTCTATCGGTGAATCTCATAACAAAATTCCTAATCAAGAGAGTGCCAAGTCTCTTAGTTGCAAAAATAAAATAAAAAATTGATCTAATGGTGAAAACCATTTAATGACATATTAGATCATAAAAAAGTATAAACAAAGGGCATATCTAATGGTGAAAACCTCTTTGAGGTGCTTGAGGATGACATACTTGACACTCTTCCTGAACATTATCAGGAGAGATCACCAATTTTGATTGAACCAACTCAATCAATCAATATCAACAATTAAGCAACAACAAGAACCATACACCTGGTAGAATCATTAACAGAACAAGAAAGACCCGACTTCATCAAATTCTTCAAGGAAAAGCAAATCAATTTTTCTTCATCTTATGTAGACATGCTAGGGGTAGATGTGGATTTGATCATGCACCACTTATCTATAGCTCCCGGAGCTAAGCTCGTCAAACATAAACTGAGGAAAATGAACCGACATGTCGCCATATTGGTTAAAGCAGAACTAAAGAATTTACTTGATGTAGGATTCATCCGACACATCGATTATGCATAATGGATTTCTAACATTGTACCTGTATCCAAACCAGATAAAAACATCAGGATTCGTACAGACTTCAAGGATCTCAACAAGTCTTGTCTGAAGGATGACTTTCCTTTACCTAGCATCGACACAATTGTAGATCTAACAAGACATGCTATGTTATCACTCATGGATAGTTTCTTAGGCTACAATCAAATCAAAATAGCACCAGAGGACCAAGATAAAACAACATTTACCTATCCATGGGGTACTTACTGCTGGAATGTCATGCCTTTTGGCTTGAAGAATATAGGAGCGACCTATCAAAGAGAAATGACTATAATATTTCATGACATGATGCACACGTTCATGGAGGACTATGTAGATGACTTATTGGCTAAATCATTCATAAGAGAAGGACATTTGGATATTCTAGATAAAATCTTTCAGAGGCTGGAGCAATTCAATGTACGATTGAATCCTAAAAAGTGTGTCTTCGACGTAACATCCGACAAACTCTTGGGATATATAGTCTCAGAAAAATGAATTAAGGTGGACCCTGCAAAGGTACACACGATCATGGAGATGCCACGTCCTAGAAATATCAATCAATTAAGATCTCTACAAGGATGGCTACAATCCATAAGAAGATTCATTTCTCAACTAGTTGACACGTGTCTTCCGTTCACTCATCTACTCCACAAGAATGTCCCTTTCAGATGGGAAGATCGATGTGCAGAATCATTCAACCAACTCAAGCAATATCTGATGAATCCACCTATCTTGGTACCACGAATAGTCGACAAACCTCTTATTCTTTACATATCAGCTACAAAGGTATCATTAGGAGCATTGTTAGCACAAGAAGATTCAACAGACAAGGAAAGGGCAATATACTACATAAGTAGGACATTAAATGGATACAAGCTCAACTACAAATTCATTGAAAAAGCTTGTTTGGCAGTGGTGTTCGCTTCTCAAAAGTTTCGCCACTACATGCTAGCTCACACAATCAAGTTGGTAGCAAAGAAAAATCCATTTAAATATCTACTCAGCAAAGTCGCTCTCACAGGAAGGTTAGCTAAATGGGTCATGATTCTAAGTGAGTTTGATATTCACTACACAAACAAAAAAACTATCTGTGTATGGTGAAAATGGATAGCAATAAACAACAATATTTGAAAGACTAAAATGGATTCAACCACTAAACCCTAGCCTAACAATGAACAAAGATCCACCATAACATATGAAGATAACCTAAGACAATGTAAATAACTCAAAATCACAAAGATTATACCATCACATGTCCAATAGGGTTTTGATCTCCATTCTTCCTATCTCCATTGATCTTGTTTGATATGCTTGCTCTCAGATTTTTGTATGCACAAGAGCTCAACAAAGAACGGAATGTGGTTGCAAGTAGAATTGTAGTGTAGCCAATTGATCAAGTAGTTAGGGTTTTACAATGAAGAAAGCATCTTCTTAAATAGAAGACACAATATGAAATGGAGGGTTAAGATTGAGAGGTGTAAAAAGAGAGGTCGGCTAGGATTAGAGGGTAGGTATAAGAAATACCAAAATAATGAAAGAGGTAGGTAGTGTAGGAATTAATTAAATAAATAAAGATTTATTTAATTAATAGAAGAAATAGGACAATTAAATAAATAAAATATTTATTTAATTTAGGAAAGGGATAATTTAAATAAATAAATGTATTTATTTAAATGAGAAATAAGGCTAGAAGAGGATAAATGAATTAATTAAATAAATAAAGATTTATTTAATTAATAGAAGAATTAAGCTTAGATAATTAAATAAATAAAATATTTATTTAATTAGACATGACAATTTTGGGTGTCTACATTTTGCCCCTCTTTGAGACAATGCGGCTTGTCGCGTTGTTTCAAAGAAGATAAGATGAACTGATACAGAGTTGCCCCAGAATAAGGAATGATATGCCCCCTCGAGAGATTGGATGAAAAAGTCTGGAAAGATTGGAGACAATCTCTCGATAAGAAAGAAAGGCTAGAATGGAATGGTCGGATAAAGTGACAAAGTCACGGGATAAAGAATACTGACTCGGGAAATGAAGGGCAGGGCTAGGGTAGGCTATAAGATAGACCACGGGCAAAAGAAATCCTCATTGTCATCCACACCCTTAGAAGATCACAGTGCAGAGCGAGAAAAGAGCAGCAGCAGTCAGCAGCGATGGCATTCGTTCATAGATTCGACCGTGTCCGCCGATTCCAGCGACCAGCCGATGCAGGAGAGCCGGTAAGTACCCGAAAACCTCCTCGTACTTTCACGCATTTCAAGTTTTGTCATAAATGCATGTTTAGGAGCAATAAATGCGCTAGAAATAGGATAGTTTAAAATTGCAAAAACGCGCAACCGCGTCTGTGTCAGCGCCAGGCGCGTCTGTGTCCAACAGGCGCGTCTATGTCGGGTTCGGGCGCGTCTGTGCCTGGAACCGCGTTTGTGTTGAATGCGGACGCGTTTGTGAAATGCAGAAGCGTTTGTGATTTGTAGTAGCGTTTATGTCATGTAGGGACGTCTGTGTTCCCTGGTCGCGTTTGTGTCTGGCATAGGCACGTTTGTGTTCAAGAAGCGCGTCTGCGTTGCAGAGGCGCGTGTATGAAATCTATAAGCGCGTTTATGAGTTAAAAGCGCGTATGTGTTGAAACAGTGCGTTTGTGTGTTTAAATGCATGGTTTTAGTCCTTTAGGTCAAATCGACAGTTCTGTGATGAACATACGCTGTCGATTGGATAAGCTGCTGAGAGGATACACTCAAGCAGGTCCTCTAGGAAGATTAGGATAGATCAAGGCACTTTGTGATGAACAGGGAGCACCAGGATAGGCAGCACTTTGTGATGAACAGGGAGTGCGAATGTGAGTGACACTTTGTGATGAACAGGGAATGTCACACACGTAGTACTTTGTGATGAACAGGGAGCACTACTAGGATAAATAGCAACACTTTGTGATGAACAGTGAGTGTCACTAGGGTAGATAACCATATGCATTTAGGTAGCAAGTAGCATTTTGTGATAAACAGTGAATGCCACGATAACTGACATGATTGATTTGCTTGACTGCAGGAGTATTTGCCGATGTTGGAGTCACGGGAGAGATTCCCATCGACTCAGAGACTGCGACCAGAGTTGTCTATCCAGGACATGATTTCCATAAAGGAGATGGGTCTCACACATATGCTCTATGTGCCCGAGTTTCGGGCAAACATGGGGTTGCTGACTGCGTTGGCCGAGAGATGGCACTCAGAGACATGCACGTTTCACCTGCCGATGGGTGAGATGACAGTGACACTGGAGGATGTATACAGGATACTACATGTTCCCATTGATGGAGAGTTGATCCCCTACGACCGTGACGGGGACAGGGAGGCATTGCGACGGGTGTTTCAGGATCCCGGGTTGGAGATGCGAGCAGGTCATGTAGCCTGGGACACCATGACTGCCACAGGATTAGCATTGCCGGCAGTTGTTGGGGGAGTCATCAGTGGATACTTGTGTCCAGACAGGGCCACACGAGGATTGGCAGTGGGCTGGGGAGGGGCCTTGGAGACGCTGATGGCAGAGCACACTAGGTATGCATGGGGGCCATGTGTCCTAGCACATTTGTATTATGAGCTGCATCAGTTTGTATATCATGGATCAGTGGGTTTGGGCTGCGGTGTGACTCTCTTGCAGGTGTGGGCCTATGAGCACCTTCCCATCACACGGCCGATTCACTTCAGAGGCAGAGGACAGGGACAGAGTTTTGTACACCTATATGCCATGATCACATCCCAGCCTCGGATTGGGAGATTGGAGTACTGGAGGAGAGTCATTGATGACATTGACCTAGTGATCTGGAGGCCGTACCTGGGGTGCGAGGAGTGGGAGGACGACGCATTGGAGTTGCCCTACACCTTCCGGAGCAGGTACCTGATTGGGCGGACGCCCTATATATTAGAGAGACAGCTGGTGGATAGGGTATGCAGGCAGTATGGCAGGATTCAGAGGATGCCCCGAGGCTCGGGCATGTATGCCCGTACGGTCCGAGATCAGGTGCAGTTTGGCCCACTGCTATCATATGATCAGGCAGTGATGCAGCTAGCGGAGATGATGCCGATGCCATGGGACATGTGGCCAGAGGTAGATGATGCAGGGATGGATGCAGAGTACTCTGCGTACTGGGCAGAGCATCCATTTCCTAGATTGACAGATCCAGCAGAGCCAGTGGATGGAGAGGGTGGAGGAGAGGATGATGATGGAGGAGGGGATGGAGGTAGGGGCCGGCGGAGGCGGAGGGGAGTGGTGGGAGAGAGACGGGTAGCACCTCGGAGGGAGGGAGGACAGGAGAGAGCAGCTCCAGTGGTGAGAGGGCGGGGTGGACTGCCCCTACAAGTGCCAGCAGCACAGGGTCCCAGAGAGGGACAGAGACAGATGCAGCCAGAGGGACAGAGATAGGTACAGCCACAGGTACCTATACAGGCACAGGGACAGGTGCAGGCAGAGGCACAGGGACAGGCACCTGTAGAGGAGGAGCCATAGGCAGGGACGGAGAGCGGAGACTCTGAGGAGGATGAGGTGCTTAGGCTGCGGGAGATCTGCCAGGGCCAGGCAGATGAGATTGAGGATTTGGTTCGAGAGAGGAACCACCTCAGGATCAGGGTCCGAGACACAGAGCGGGAGAGGGATCAGGCCATCCAGAGATACACCGAGGCCGAGACAGCTCTGAGGGCAGGTAGGCGGGCAGCAGAGGATGCAGGGGCAGGCTACGCATATGTTTTGCGAGCCAGAGAGGAGATCACCTACTGGAGGGATCTATATTATGCAGCCGTGCCAGCAGATCAGCGGGCTAGGAGCTTTCATAGATCGTCCGCACAGCGACGGCTACGGGAGGGAGCCGCAGGAGACAGGCATCCAGTGGTGGGGTTATGGGGCCTCCACCGCCACCAGAGAGATAGGGGGATCCTGGGGCAAGTCCATCTACAGCTCAGACTCCGTCGAGGCGAGGCGGCTCCGAGGGAGGGAGTTCCTCATAGCTATAGTGGGCTCCCATTGTATCAGTATATGTACCATGATTGTATTGTAGACACCTACGGGTGATTCTTTTGTAGCCATATGATTCTTTTGACATCATTGTATTATGACACATTTGATTATATATGAGAGATGATCCATTTTTGCGGCAGCTATATGCACGTGTACCTTATGTGATGAAGTGTTCTTATGTGATGCATGTTTTATGATATGGATGCTTATATGATGTAATGCAATATTTTTTTGTTCTTTTATGTTGTATATGTGATGCATGATGCAAATGTGAATGTATGTAATGCAAATGATTATTTACATAATGAAAATGTGAGATGTGCTAACATGTGTTGTATGCAGGATGTGATGCAATTGTGATATCTATATGTATGTATGAAATGCTTATATGTGGTGATGCAGATGTAGCTATATGAAATGCAAATGTTTTTGGTGTGTCATTATACTCAGTCATGTGATAGCGGGCTACGCGGACTTGAGAAGGACAATGGAAGTCAATCGAGAAAGGGGGATGGAAGACAGAAGATATGAACGTGAAAGAGCTTCTTGTGCGTTATCATCATTGAGCTTTATTATGGCAGAATAGGTTATGACAATCGAGGCATTTGTTCGGCCCAGAAAGTCATTGTACCTGTTTGCATGGAGATAAGACAGTCACAAACAAGGAATGCCCCAGTTCATACTAGACTCACAGTGTCCTCATATCCTTGGACAAGTCATAGCATTACTAAGAGACAATCCACAGACAACAAATGCAAATAGGTGACGATACCCCATCCTCGCCTTTCTAGTCAAAGACATCCTGGAGATAGAATCTCTAGTCAGAGACATCCCGGAAAAGCTAAAAGACATGTCACCAAAAAGATAAAATCAAAAGAAAACCAAGACTCGACACCAACATCCACTGTAGTCCTCAAGTTTAGTGTCTCTTGTCACTTGTTTAAGTCTTATTCGATTGTGGTCACAATGTTCACTTTCACAAAAAGGATAGATAGCACTGAACCGTGTGTTGTCTGAGTCTTTTAAAAGATTTAATTTGTTGAAGCCCATTGTTGCTGCTGTGTCTCCTTGGAAACTGACTGAATCCATGAAACTGATACCTTATTGTGGAGAAGACGAAACTTTTATTGTGGATTGTGCGCAGATAGACTGAAGAAAGCTGAAAGAAACTGTACTCCTCGAAACATGTGATGTTCTCAGTTCCACACCCATTACTAGACGTAGGAATTGGCCGTAGTCACAGATATGATCTGATTTATTATGGATGGAAAAGGGAGTGAAAGGGGAGGGTTATGGATGGCTAACCAATCTTGGGTAGATCAATAACCAGCCATGATGGGAATGGGCAAGTTTATTATGAGCGAATAAGTTGTGAGTGTGTGCAAAGTGAAAGGATGAAAGTGAATCCTGAAGGAGAGAGGAGCAAAGTCCCTACGCATGGCGCTGGTGACCCAGTTTTCACCATGGTACTTGCCCAAGGCGCCACCGAAGTGGTTTTCACCGTTGGACGAAATTATTTCTCTTTACTTTTTTGGATTTTTCAATTTTTTTGTTGTCACAAGGCGCCTGTTTGCCAGGTTTTCACCAAGTAACGATTTTTTTTGTTTTTATAATTTTTTTGTATTTTTGAATTTTTTTGATTTTTTTGTATTTTTGCGTTAAGATGCTCTGAAAAGCTATGTGTAGAACCTGCGAAGGTGCATGCTGTTGATAGGATCCTCCAAGGGTTCACCTTCTATAGTTGAGAGCTGATATGCCCCAGATCCATATACTGCTATGATGATGTAAGGACCAAGCCAGTTGGGTTCAAATTTGCCCTTCTTTTCTCTATCTTGCTGATTCTTGGGGTTCTCTCTGAGGACTAAGTCACCTACCTCAAATGTGCGAGGCTTGACCTTGTGATTGTAACTGCGACTCATTCGTTGTTGGTAAGCCTTGAGATGATTAAAAGCAGTGTGTCATCGTTCCTCCAGCAGTTCTAGTTCTTGTAAGCGAGAGACCCTGTAGTCTTCATCGTTGATTATGTTTCTCAAGGAGACCCGTAAAGAAGGTAACTCGACCTCAATAGGCAAGATGGCTTCAGCACCGTAGACAAGTGAGTAAGGTGTAGCTCCTGTAGGTGTGCGGACACTGGTACGATAGGCCCAAAGTGCGGGATTGAGTTGGACATGCCAGTTACGGCCAACATCATCGACTGTCTTTTTAAGTATTTTGAGAATTGTTTTGTTAGACGCCTCAGCTTGGCCATTACCTTGGGGGTAATATGGTGTGGAGAAACGATGAGAGATATGGAAGCGTTCACAGAGTTCACGAACATCCTGATTCTTGAAAGGACGCCCGTTGTCAGTGATAATGGAAGTAGGGATCCCGTATCGGCAAATGATGTAGTTCAGGATGAAAGTAGCGATTTGTTTCCCAGTAACTTGTGTGAGAGGCACGGATTCAATCCACTTTGTGAAATACTCTGTGGCTGTGATAATGAATTTATGTCCATTGGAAGAAGGAGGGTGAATCTTGCCTATGAGATCGAGTCCCCACTGACAAAAGGGCCAAGGAGATGCAAGTGGCTGTAGTTCCTGCCCGGGTGCATGTATGAGGTCTCCATGAATTTGACACTGCTTACACTTCTTGACAAACTGATATGCATCTTTTTCCATAGTAGGCCAGTAATATCCAGTCTTGATAAGTTTCTTGGCCAAGGCAGGACCACTAGTATGCGGACCACATATCCCTTCGTGCACTTCTCGTAACGCAATCTGAGCTTCGTCACTCTCTAAACATCTAAGGAGGGTGCCATCTAGACCTCGTCGGTATAGGATATCAGCTAGGATAACGTATCGGGAGGATTGGCGAATGAAAGTGCGGCGTTGGTTGTTCGATAAATCGGGAGGTAAGATGTTGTCGTGAAGGTATGTGAATATGGAACCATATAACTGGGATTCAGGACCAACAACACATATCATTTCCGTAGGAGTGCTCTCATATGACGGAATCAACAGGTTGTCCACCAGGAACTCATAGCAGGTCTCATTTTGCGATAGGTCAATGAGCGAAGCAATTGTAGCCATGGCATCAGCAGCACGATTCTGTTCTCTTGGTATCTGCTCAAACTCTATCTTTGCAAAGTACTGTTTCAGATCATCTACCAGTTGTTTGTAAGGCATTAGCTTTTCATCTTTTGTTTGATAATCATCAGTTGCTTGACGGATGACAAGTTGAGAATCGCCAAAAACACGAAGTTCCTGGATCTTCCACTGAACTGCAATTCTTAGCCCCGTTGTTAATGCCTCGTATTCCGCTATATTGTTGGTGCAAGGAAATGATAAGCGGTATGACTTTGGTATAGAATCACCTTGGGGAGTTATAAAGAGTATACCCGCTCCTGCCCCATGCTGTGTGTATGAGCCATCAAAGTATAGTTGCCATGGCTTTGCAGGTGATATTGTTAGAATGGACTCATCTGGAAATTCTGACTGTAGAGGAACATCATCTATCATGGGAGCATCTGCCAGTTGATCTGCGATGGCTTGTCCTTTTATGGCTTTTCTGTCCACGTATTCAATGTCGAATTCACTCAAAATCATTACCCACTTGGCCAGTCGCCCAGTAAGTGTAGCTTTGTTGAGCAGATATTTTAGTGGATCAATTCTGGCAATCAACTTGGTCTTGTGAGTAAGCATGTAATGTCATAATTTTTGTGAAGCGAAGACAACAGCGAGACATGCACGCTCAATTGGTGTGTAGTTCAGCTCATATCCCACCAATGTGCGACTGATATAGTAGACTGCTTTTTCCTTGCCGTCAGGTACTTGCTGTGCTAGGAGTGCCCCCAGTGCTGTCGGAGTAGCTGATATGTAAAGTAGCAATGGTTGATCTTGAATTGGTGGCATCAAAACTGGCGGGTTCAAAAGGTAGTCTTTGAGTGCCTGAAAAGCCTGTTGACAGTTCTCATCCCATTTGAACTTAATGTTTTTGTGTAGCAGGTGCTGGAAAGGATTGCACTTATCTGCAAGTTGTGCTATGAATCTTCGTATGGACTGGAGTCTCCCTTGTAAAGACCGAAGTTGACTGATATTCTTGGGTGGAGGCATGTCCAAGATAGCCTTGACTTTTGCTGGATCCGCTTCTATTCCTCTTTTAGACACAATGAATCCTAGGAGCTTCCCGGAGGTTACTCCAAAGACACATTTCTTTGGATTTAATCTTACCTTGTATTTTTCCAGCCTATCAAAAGTAACTGAAAGTATATCCAAGTGTGTATTTCTGTCTATTGATTTAACCAAAAGGTCGTCAACATAATCTTCCACCGTTACATGCATGAGATCATGGAAGATAGTAGTCATGGCTCGTTGATACGTGGCACCTGCATTTTTCAGCCCAAAGGGCATGACATTCCAGCAGAAGGTTCCCCATGGACAAGTGAATGATGTTTTATGTTGATCTTCAGGTGCAATCCTGATCTGATTATATCCAGAGAATCCGTCCATTAAAGATAACATCTCATGGCCTGCTGTGAGATCAACAATTAAATCAATGTTTGGTAGTGGGAAATCGTCCTTCGGACAAGCCTTGTTGATATCCCTGAAGTCTGTACATATTCGGATGCTGCGATCTGGTTTGCTGACAGGTACTAAATTGGAAATCCATTCAGGATAATCAATTGGGCGTATGAATCCGACATCTAGTAATTTCTCGAGCTCTGCCTTGACTAATAGTGCCACTTGTGGATGCATTTTCCTCAATTTCTGTTTTACTGGTTTTGCCCCCGGTTTGACTGTTAAATGATGCATTACTAAGTCGGGGTCTAGTCCAGGCATATCAGCATAAGACCATGCGAAGTTGACTTGTCGTTCCTTAAAGAAGCTTATGAACCTTGCTTTCTCGGCCTCTGTCAATGATTGAGCCAAAAATATGTTGTGTGGAACCTCTGCTGTACCAATGTTTGTCTTTATAGTCTCCTCTACCAACATGGATGATTTTTCCTCGTATGATGCTGGGAGAATGTCAAGCCTTCCATCTTCGGGCGCCTCAGAGAGGTTTTCACCCTTAGATACGTCCTTTCTTTTTACTTTTTTAGAGTCAGAGAGCGCCACAGTGTGGTTTTCGCCATAAGACCCTTGTTTTGTTTTTATTTTCACATTTTTGCGACTAGAAGGCCCGACACCCTCACCAAAGTATGCCATGTTATTTAACTCTATGGCGTATCCTGCTTTATGGTCTCCAAGAGGAAAATCTTCGCGAATGCCTAGATAATCAACAATAGCTTCGTCATTTTGAAATGTATCAAACTGTGGTGGTCCATCCTGATCCCAGTCAATGAGTTGGGGGTGAACGAGGGGAAGGTCTTTAGTGTTTTTAGAGTCCGCAAGGCTAATAGTGAAGATGTGGTTATATTCAGGTATGTCAAGGTAGTCATTGAGGTCGTCAATGGCACTCTCCTCATCAGTGTCGATCGTGAGTGAGTCCAAATTATCATCACTAGTAGCACCCTCAGGGACAGGTGTCCTCATCCTATGTGATCCTGACCTAGGGCCTTGAAACGAAGCTTGTGCGGGATCCTTATGGGTCGGTTCTTGACCAACTCTGAATTTCTTGTAAAATTCCTCCTCCTCTGTTAGTTCATCTAGCTCTCTAAATGTCTCATTGAGTTCATAGTCACTGGAGGATTTGTCTGAACCCCATTCCCACTCATTGGAGTCTGTGGAATAATTATCCTCTTGTTGAACTTCAGCCACTTTGACTCGCCATATCTGTTTTGTTCTCTTATTGTGAATCTTGGTATTTAGAAAACCAAGCCCCTTGGAGCGTTCCCTTCTTGTAGTTAGCTCAGGTTGTAGAGGCTCCATGACACCTTCTTTGCGTAGTCCGAGAGGACTTTTTCCATCATACCCGAATCTCTGCAGAATTTTGAAACCTTTACCATAGTTTTCACAGGGTATTATAATTTGATCATGTGTATCATCTTCAGCGTCCTTATATAGCATTTTATATAAATTTTCTTCCTCTAGTTCGCCCCATTTTTGAAAGACGGTAGGATCCCATTTGAGTAGCATGATGGAGATTTTCTTATTAGGATGTGGCCTCCCATATTCCTTGGGGGAGTTCATGACTTGTCGTAAGAACATTGTTTGATTCAGAGTGTATTCTCCCAAGCCTTTGTCTTGAAACTTGGCTCTAAGTTCACCTTGTTTGGATGTCGAGGGCTTTAATGACTCAGGATCAATATATGCTGAAGAAGGAGTAGCTTCACGATTGCTAGGAATGATAGTCTCAGTATGTGATCTCAAGTTATTGCAATATATGAATGGATTTGGATCACCATTGACCGTTACCTTGACTCCATTATGAGGAAATTTTATGCACTGATGGTATGTTGATGGGACTGCTCTCATTTCATGAATCCATGGACGTCCTAGCAATATGTTATACGTGAGGTCTAGATCCAGGACTTGACAAATCACGTCCTTTGTGACTGGCCCTATTCTTAGTGGTAAGATGACTGTGCCCTTGGATGAACGCTCTTCATCATCATAAGCCTTAATAGTGATTTGGTTTGTAGAATTCACAGCTTTGTCAGAATATCCCAATTGTCTGATGGTGCTTAATGTACAAATATTAAGACCTGCTCCTCCATCTATCAGAACTTGTTTTATTCGGTGTTTATGTATGAAGGCTTCAATATGTAGAGGTGCATTATGAGGCTGACTTATGGAGGCGTCATCGGCTTCTGTGAATGTGAGGGAGTGTGGAATAGATAGGTATCCCACCATGGCTTGAAACTGATCCACGTTCAGATCAGTAGGGACAGCAGTATCTCTCAAGGTTTTATCAAGGATAGCTTTATGTGCAGGAGATATACGTAAGAGCTCAAGAATAGAGATGAGTGCGGGTGTTTTCCCTAATTGCTCTACAAGATCGTACTCAGGCTTAGTTGACGGAAGATTGGTATTCTTAGTAGAGGTACCTGGCAATGTGATCTTACCTCGACGGGTTGTAACATGACATTCGGAGGTAGATGTGGATGAAGATCCCACACCTTTTAGGACAATTTTAGGTCGCTGAGGAGGATTCTCAGGATTTTTATTTTTGATAGTAATGGTAGAAATATGATTGTCCATTGAGATGTGATTAATAGTGGAATCATAATTGTAAGATGTTCTGGTGTAATTGGCTTGATCATCTGTGACTTTGCCTTTTCCCTTGTCATGTTTTGGGAATGGTTCCTTAAACACCTCATGCTCTTGGTTAGATGAATGTCCCTCAATCTCAATATCTCCTCTGTCAATGAGATCTTGTACAATGTTTTTCAATCGATGGCAATTACTTGTCTTATGACCCTTGCTCTTATGAAACTCGCAATATTCATCATCATTCCACCAATTCGGTTTTACCTTTGGTTCATATGGAGGAAAATATGGGACCGTGATCACCTTGTTTGCTACAAGCTTTTTGAATACTGATTCAAGTGGTTCTCCCAATGGAGTGTACTTCCTTCGTGGTTTAGCAGCCGTTTGATTATTCACTTGATTGTTGGTAGAACTTGATCCAGAAAAAATGAACTTTGGTCTCACTGTGTTGGCATCAACAACGCCATCATTAACTGTATTCTTGTTCTTGTTCCAAAACTTTGGTTTGTCCTTTCCCTTAAAGTCCTCTTTGTTTTCTTTGAATAGTTTGATAACTCCTTGTTCAATCAAGACCTTTTCTGTTGCTAGGCCCTTTTCAATGACATCCTTAAATGTAGACAAACAAGCTTTTCTGAGATCATAGCCAATAGCCTTGTTAACATTTTGTGTGAACATTTCCACCATTTGTTTTTGCGGGATTTCACAAGAGCATCTGCTAGCTAAGTTTCTCCATCTTTGTAAAAATGACGCAAAAGATTCTCCTTCTTTTTGTTTCGTATTGCACAAGGTAGTAACTGAGACATCTGTTTCAATGTTGTAAGAGAAATGTTGGATGAATGCCTCTGCCAAGTCGCCCCATGACTTAATACCAGGAGGTAATTGAGAAAACCATTCCATCGCTTGATCTCCTAAGCTCTGTGGGAACAACCTCATTAAGTATGTTTCTTCTGCTGCTACCTCAATCCAAGCTGTGAAGAATTGTCTTATATGTGCCTTGGGGTCTCCTCTCCCTCTATATTTGTCGAATTTTGGTGTTACAAAGTGCGGAGGAAACGGAGGCATTGGAATGCTCTTATCAAAGGGATAAGGGCATATATCTCTCATAGTATATGTGGGTTTTGATGTGCCCATGTCTTCCACTTTCTTTTGTAGATCTCTAATTTGTTGCTCCAAATTATTTTTGGGAGGAGATGGATTTCTTATAGCATGTCCCATGTTTGAAACACCCATTTGAGGAGGAGCTTGTTGCATGTATGGATGATACTGATCGTAAACATGTCCATATGGAGGTCTATATTGTTGCGACATGTATGGAGCGCTTGGCATAATTTCTTGTTGAGGGACCCCATATCTGTTTTGTGTGTATAAACCATATTCAATGGGCCTTTCATTTTCCATTGTGTTGCCCCCGATTTTGGCATGAGGTCTCCTTGTGTCAAAATTTTGAGGAAGTCCTTGAGTATCCATTTGTCTTGGTTGACCCATATCTTGAGCATGTGTTTGAACATAAGGCCTCCATGATGGTCTTTGAGCGTAAGTATCATGCATTTGAGCTTGTATATGTGGGATTGCTGGTTTCTGAAGCAAAACTGATGGTGACTCCGGCATCATATTATTTGGTCCTCCACTATTTGGTCGAGTTTGTTGTGAAGGTCTACTTTCCATAAGTTGAGATAAGTCAAAATCATGTGGTATTTTGGCTCCACTTTGTGCCATCATGTTTAGAAAGTATTGACGATCTCTCCTCATTATCTCTTCAACCAATCTATTAAATTGAGGGTCCATTATAGATTCTTGTATGTCTGCTGATAGTATTGAAGAATTGTCCACATTATCATTGTGTGTAGCGTTGTGTATAGCATTTGCGCTTTCCACATTTGGATTGTGTCTATAAACATTCATGTCTGGTAATGTAGTGTGCTCAGGATTGTAGAAGACATCATTGTCATACTCATAAGAACTCATGTTTACGGATTCTTGAGCTTCTTTGACTATTCTCCTAGATTTTTGAAGACGGGTTTCAACCATGAACTAGGTGTTTAGCAATATGTGAGAAACTGGACGAAACTGACAAGAGTATGGAAGACTAAGAGTTGTATGGAATGTAAATGAATCTGAAGTTTACTTGCAATGTCCAAAGTGTGAGACCAAGTATGTAAGTAGTAGAGTAGGTGTGACTTCCAAAGAGAGGATAGTTTCTCTTGATGAGGTAAGCTGACCTTGACTCTAAGTAAGACCAAATGAGACCCAAAGGTAAGAAACCTTGATGAGGGACCACTTAGCAAAGTGTTGTAGTATGTAGTGTGTTGGCAAAGTATAGTGAGGACAAGCAAGTGACCTTTTGACTCAAGTTTAGTCAAGTATGAATGTAAAATGAGGTATGAAGCAATGATGGACTGTGTAAGACCTTAGAACAGGCTGAATGCTAGATGAAGTCTGAAGAGACAACCTAGGAAGCTCAAGTATGCCGAAACTGATTTCTTTGTTCGCTTGACTGTTAAACTTTTCAAATCCTGACACAGACGCCTCTGTATACTTCACAGACGCGGTTTTAAGACACAGACGCTATTCTGTTTAACGCAGATGTGATTCTGAGATTTCCTGTTTGATATTTGCTGGGACTGTAACAGTTTTTTTGCAATTTTGGACTCAGACGCGCCTGTATACTTCACAAACGCGATTTCCAGACACAGACGTGTCTCTGTTCTACCCAGACGCTGATAAAACACAGACGCTATTCTGTACTTCACAGACGCGTTTATCAGACACAGACGCGGTTTTAACCGACACAGACGCGTTTCTGCAACCTTAGTGCAATCTTTCCTATCTGTGAATTTGTTTTGCTGTGACCAAATCTGATTTTTTGACTGTTTTTTGTGACAAGAGGACACAGTGTTGATGACCCAATGTTTGCAGACTGTTTAGACTCTAAAAAGTGTGTTGTTTGATGTAAAAAGTTTTTGCATACACTTGAAGACACAAAAGACACAATATTTTGCTGTTTTGTCTTGATTGTTTGAATGTTTATCATAAGTCAAGCACAATTCTTATGGCTGGCCAGGACAATAATTGTTGATCCCACATGGGGTTTTACCCCCGAGGCTACGCTATTCAGAGCGGATACTTAGATGCTTGACCTCACTGGCTCCACCCTCGGCACTCACTTCTCGGGTCAGCCAAGCATCAGTCCCCATGAAAACTCCCCATGGCGAACTTTGTATCTCTACTAAGAACCGTATGTGTGTGGGCCGCTACCAGAGGTCCGACCTCCTGCCTCAACAATTAGAAGGATTTGGGCATCTAAAACAAAATGGTGCTAGTAAGGGCATCCGCTCGTGTGGCCATACATGCGGCACTTTCAGCTCTGTAAATACAGAAGGCTCCCAGCCGGTAGGGGTTACGCCCTACAAATGATCAAATAAATTTGATCAAACGGGTTTATGGGGAGACATAGTGTCGGTATGAACTAATCAGCACACGTTATTCATAGTTTTCACCATGAATACATTTGATTATAGTGGCTTGGAAGAAGATGGCTTTTCTTTTGCTACCACTTGGGTCGTTCTCTTCTCACTAGTAGTCCTAATGACCACACGGGAAGACAGGCCCTCTAAAGAGTAAACAAAAAGAGCCTATTGCTCAAGACACAAAAGACAATGATTCCATTTTAGTGCACCAATTGAAGTGTTTGCTAAGCTATGAAAACAAGGCACACAATAAAATTACAAAAACCCTAGCCAAGGCCCTGCAACAAAATTGTTAGTAGTTTGGGTTGTTTCAAGTGATAACCCCTTCCTGCAAGCACACAAGTTAGGTAAATTTTAAGAAAACCCAAAAAGACTTTGTGAAAAAGGGGCCTTCAACAAAAACGTATTTGCCTCCAAAGCAAGCTGCACAAACCAGGTTAGCTAGATCTGCAAAGGTTAGCCGAAAATAAACCAGATCTGAAACCCTAAGTACAAAATCCGAAAACCCGAATCGAAAAAAAACTTGAAAAATTTGCAAAACAGAATACACAGACGCTGTTATACCAGACACAGACGCGTCTGTCTGACACAGACGCGGTTCTGTGATTCGCAGACGCGATCTAAGAACACAGACGCCTCTTTCTTCTACAGACGCGATCAGATGGTGCACAGACGCGATTCAGGATCACAGACGCGACTTTCGGAAACCTGCAAAAATAAAAATGACAGAAACACAGACGCGATCCAAGATATCACAGACGCCTCTGAAATACAAAAACGCGATCCGAACACTTGCAGACGCGGAAAAAACCTAAAATGTCGTCGAAATCGTCCGATCTGCAACTTCAAAAATGCAAAATCTGCAACAAAAATGTTAAATGCAAAGGGACAAGAGTCCCACCGGGCGTGCCAAAATGTGTATGGTGAAAATGGATAGCAATAAACAACAATATTTGAAAGACTAAAATGGATTCAACCACTAAACCCTAGCCTAACAATGAACAAAGATCCACCATAACATATGAAGATAACCTAAGACAATGTAAATAACTCAAAATCACAAAGATTATACCATCACATGTCCAATAGGGTTTTGATCTCCATTCTTCCTATCTCCATTGATCTTGTTTGATATGCTTGCTCTCAGATTTTTGTATGCACAAGAGCTCAACAAAGAACGGAATGTGGTTGCAAGTAGAATTGTAGTGTAGCCAATTGATCAAGTAGTTAGGGTTTTACAATGAAGAAAGCATCTTCTTAAATAGAAGACACAATATGAAATGGAGGGTTAAGATTGAGAGGTGTAAAAAGAGAGGTCGGCTAGGATTAGAGGGTAGGTATAAGAAATACCAAAATAATGAAAGAGGTAGGTAGTGTAGGAATTAATTAAATAAATAAAGATTTATTTAATTAATAGAAGAAATAGGACAATTAAATAAATAAAAGTAGGTAGTGTAGGAATTAATTAAATAAATAAAGATTTATTTAATTAATAGAAGAAATAGGACAATTAAATACATAAAATATTTATTTAATTTAGGAAAGGGATAATTTAAATAAATAAATGTATTTATTTAAATGAGAAATAAGGCTAGAAGAGGATAAATGAATTAATTAAATAAATAAAGATTTATTTAATTAATAGAAGAATTAAGCTTAGATAATTAAATAAATAAAATATTTATTTAATTAGACATGACAATTTTGGGTGTCTACACTATCAAAGGACACGCTATGACAAATCAGCTAGTAGAGGCATCATTACAAGACAATCATCCAATCCATGTGGAATTTATAGATAAAGATATTCTCATAGTATCAACAAAACCATGGATCCTGTACTTTGACGAATCATACACCCAACATGGCTCAGGTGCCGACATTCTATTTATCACTCCCGAAGGACACACTATTCCTAAATCTTACAGATTAATTTTTCCTTGCACAAATAACATTGTTGAGTACAAAGCTCTAGTCACAGGCATCAAGATGGCCGTAGAGTGGAAGATCACAGAGTTGAAAGTCTTTGGAGACTCCCAATTGATCATTAATCAAGTTAATGATGAATATCAAACGAAGGACGACAAGATGATCCCCTACAAACACATGGTGGATGACTTCAAGAAATATTTTGTGGACATCAAATTTGAGTAGATTCCAAGGGTGAACAAAAAAGTTGTGGACACCATGACAACCATTGCCTCACTCCTGCAAATACCAGATCAATAGAATCATTATGAGTTCCTGGCGGAACAAGTGTTTTCCCATGCCTATGACAATTTTGAATCCCAAGTCATATGCCACATAGTTGGTTTCGACTCACACTTGTTTGGAAATATCTACACCTATCTAAAAGACAATATCCTTCCATTAGACCTATTCCAAAACCAGAAACACAACTTTATTCATCAAGCAACCCATTATACCCTATCCATTGGCACACTTTACTGTCGAGGTCTTGATGGTACTCTTCTTCAATGTCTTGATCGTAACGAACCTGAACCCGCGTTGGATGAACTTCACGAAGGTATTTGTGGCACGAATTCAAGTGGTCCTACTCTTGCCAATAAACTTCTAAGGATGGTCTATTATTGGCCGACCATGGAAAAAGAATCATATCAGTTTGCCAAAAAATATCCAAAATTCCAAATTCATGGCAATCTTATACATGCACCAGCACATGAGTTGTAACCATTCACCACATCATGGCCGTTCTATCAATGGGGACTTGACCTAGTGGGAAAGATTCATCCTTCCTCATCAAATGGATATAAGTTTATAATCAAGGGCACTGAATATTTTACAAAGTGGATAGAGGCTGTCGCATTGACTACTATGACTGGCAAGCAAATATCCTCTTTTATCCTGAATTATCTCATTTGTCGGAATGACATTCCTAGTTCCAATATCACAGATAATGGAAGACCTTTCAAGAATCAAGATGTGCAAGAACTATGCAAACGATTCCATATCCAACATCGTTTCTCCACACCATATTATCCACAAGGGAATGGCCAAGCAGAGGCCTCAAACAAGACCATCTTGAAAATCCTCAAGAAAATAGTGAATAAGGCTGGACGTGATTGGCATATTCAACTCAACATAGCATTATGGGCTTACAGAACTAGAATCCGTACACCTACAGGAGCTACACCATACTCACTTGTGTATGGATCAGAGGCTATTTTACCTATTGAGGTTGAGATTCCATCCCTCAGAGTATCACTGAAAGGACTCATTCCAGATGAGGAATATCGCGTAAATAAACTGCAAGAATTGGAGCTGCTAGATGAGTGCTGACAACGTGCTTTTGATCACCTCAAAGCATATCAACAACACATGTGTCAGAGCTATAATCACAAGGTAAAGCCAAGAGCATTTCAAATTGGTGACTTGGTACTAAAGAAAAATCTAATGGTGAAAACCTCTTTAATGACATATTAGATCATAAAAAACTAAAAACAAAGGGCATATCTAATGGTGAAAACCTCTTTGAGGTGCCTGAGGATGAGATACTTGACACTCTTCTGGAACATTATCAGGAGAGATCACCAATTTTGATTGAACCAACTCAATCAATCAATATTGACAATCAAGCAACAACAAGAACCGTACACCTGGTAGAATCATTAACAGAACAAGAAAGACTCGACTTCATCAAATTCTTCAAGGAAATGCAAATCAATTTTTCTTGGTCTTATGTAGACATGCCAGGGTTAGATGTGGATTTGATCATGCACCACTTATCTATAGCTCCTAGAGCTAAGCTCGTCAAACATAAACTGAGGAAAATGAAACCACATGTCACCATATTGGTTAAAGCAGAATTGAAGAATTTACTTGATGTAGGATTCATCTGACCCATCGATTATGCATAATGGATTTCTAACATTGTACCTGTATCCAAACTAGATAAAAACATTAGGATTTGTATAGACTTCAAGGATCTCAACAAGTCTTGTCTAAAGGATGACTTTCCTTTACCTAGCATCGACACAATTGTAGATCTAACAAGACATGCTATGTTATAACTCATGGATAGTTTCTTAGGCTACAATCAAATCAAAATAGCACTAGAGGACCAAGATAAAACAAAATTTACCTGTCCATGGGGTACTTACTGCTGGAATGTCATGCCTTTTGGCTTGAAGAATACAGGAGCAACCTATCAAAGAGAAATGACTAATATTTCATGACATGATGCACACGTTCATGGAGGACTATGTAGATGACTTATTGGCTAAATCATTTACAAGAGAAGGACATTTGGATATTCTAGATAAAATCTTTTAGAGGTTGGAGCAATTCAATGTACGACTGAATCCTAAACAGTGTGTCTTCGACTTAACATCCGACAAACTCTTGGGATATATAGTCTCAGAAAAATGAATTGAGGTGGACCCTGCAAAGGTACAAGCGATCATGGAGATGCCACCTCCTAGAAATATCAATCAATTAAGATCTCTACATGGATGACTACAATCCATAAGAAGATTCATTTCTCAACTAGTTGACACGTGTCTTCCATTCATTCATCTACTCCACAAGAATGTCCCTTTTAAATGGGAAGATCAATGTGCAAAATCATTCTACCAACTCAAGCAATATCTGATGAATCCACTTATCTTGGTACCACAAATAGTCGATAGACCTCTTATTCTTTACATATCAGCTACAGAGGTATCATTAGGAGCATTGTTAGCACAAGAAGATTCAACACACAAGGAAAGGGCAATATACTACATCAGTAGGACATTAAATGGATACAAGCTCAACTACACATTCATTGAAAAAGCTTGTTTGGCAGTGGTGTTCGCTTTTCAAAAGTTTCACCACTACATGCTAGCTCACACAATCAAGTTGGTAGCAAATATCGATCCATTTAAATATCTACTTAGCAAAGCCGCTCTCACAAGAAGGTTAGCTAAATAGGTCATGATTCTAAGTGAGTTTGATATTCACTACACAAACAAAAAGACTATCAAAGGACACACTATGACAAATTAGCTAGCAGAGGCATCATTACAAGACAATCGTCCAATCCATGTAGAATTTCTAGATAAAAATATTCTCACAGTATTAACAAAACCATGGATCTTGTACTTTGATGAATCATACACCCAACATGGCTCAGGTGCTGACATTCTATTTATCACTCCCGAAGGACACACTATTCCTAAATCTCACAGATTAATTTTTCCTTGCACAAATAACATTGTTGAGTACAAAGCTCTAGTCACAGGCATCAAAATGGCCGCAGAGTGGAAGATCACAGAGTTGAAAGTCTTTGGAGACTCCCAATTGATCATTAATCAGGTTAATGATGAGTATCAAACGAAGGACGACAAGCTGATCCCCTACAAACACATGGTGGATGACTTCAAGAAATATTTTGTGGACATCAAATTTGAGCAGATTCCAAGGGTGAACAACAAAGTTGCGGACACCATGGCAACCATTGCCTCACTCCTGCAAATACCAGATCAATAGAATCATTATGAGTTCTTGGTGGAACAAGTGTTTTCCCCTACGTATGACAATTCTGAATCTTAAGTCATATGCCACATAGTTGGTTTCATCTCACACCTGTTTGGAAATATCTACACCTATGTAAAAGACAATATCCTTCCATTAGACCTATTCCGAAACCAGAAACACAACTTTATTCATCAAGCAACCCGTTATACCCTATCTGTTGACACACTTTACTGTTGAGGTCTTGATGGTACTCTTCTTCAATGTCTTGATCGTAACGAATCTGAACCTGCGTTGGATGAACTTCACGAACGTATTTGTGGCACACATTCAAGTGGTCCTACTCTTGCCAATAAACTTCTAAGGATGGGATATTATTGGCCAACCACGGAAAAAGAATCATATCAGTTTGCCAAAAAATATCCAAAATTCCAAATTCATGGCAATCTTATACATGCACCAGCACATGAGTTGCAACCGTTCACCACATCATGGCCATTCTATCAATGGGGACTCGACCTAGTGGGAAAGATTCATCCTTCCTCATCAAATGGATATAAGTTTATCATCAAGGCCACTAAATATTTTACAAAGTGGATAGAGGCTGTCCCATTGACTACTATGACTGGCAAGCAAATATCCTCTTTTATCCTAAATTATCTCATTTGTCGGAATGACATTCCTAGTTCCACTATCACAGATAATGGAAGACCTTTAAAGAATCAAGATGTGCAAGAACTATGCAAACGATTCCAGATCCAACACCATTTCTCCACACCATATTATCCACAAGGGAATGGCCAAGCAGGGCCTCAAATAAAACCATCTTGAAAACCCTCAAGAAAATAGTGAATAAGGCTGGACGTGATTGGCATATTCAACTCAACCTAGCATTATGGGCCTACAGAACTAGAATCCGCACACCTACAGGAGCTACACCATACTCACTTGTGTATGGATTAGAGGCTATTTTACCTATTGAGGTTGAGATTCCATCACTCAGAGTATCACTGAAAGGACTCATTCTAGATGAGGAATATCGGGTAAATAAACTACAAGAAGATTCAACAGACAAGGAAAGGGAAATATACTACATTAGTAGGAGATTAAATGGATACGAGCTCAACTACACATTCATTGAAAAAGCTTGTTTGGCAGTGGTGTTCGCTTCTCAAAAGTTTCCCCACTACATGCTAGCTCACACAATCAAGTTGGTAGAAAAGATCGATTCATTTAAATATCTACTCGACAAAGCCGCTCTCACAGGAAGGTTTGCTAAATGGGTCATGATTCTAAGTGAGTTTGATATTCACTACACAAACAAAAAGACTATTAAAGGATACGCTATGACAAATCAGCTAGCAGAGGCATCATTACAAGACAGTTATCCAATCCATGTGGAATTTATAGATAAAGATATTCTCACAATATCCACAAAACCATGGACCTTGTACTTTGACGAATCATACACCCAACATGGCTCAGGTGCCGACATTCTATTTATCACTCCCAAAGGACACACTATTCCTAAATCTTACAGATTAATTTTTCCTTGCACAAATAACATTGTTGAGTACAAAGTTCTAGTCACAGGCATCAAGATGGCCGCAGAGTGGAAGATCACAGAGTTGAAAGTCTTTGGAGACTCCCATTTGATCATTAATTAGGTTAATGATGTCTATTAAATGAAGGACGACAAGCTGATCCCCTACAAACACATGGTGGATGACTTCAAGAAATATTTTGTGGACATCAAATTTGGGAAGATTCCAAGGGTGAACAACAAAGTTGCGGAAACCATGGCAACCATTGCCTCACTCCTGCATATACGAGATCAATAGAATCATTATGAGTTCTTGGTGGAACAAGTGTTTTCCCCTACCTATGACAATTCTGAATCCCAAGTCATATGCCACATAGTTCGTTTTGACTCACCCCTCTATGGAAATATCTACACCTATCTAAAAGACAATATCCTTCCATTAGACCTATTCCGAAACCAGAAACACAACTTTATTCATCAAGCAACCCATTATACCCTATCTGCTGACACACTTTACTCTCGAGGTCTTGATGGTGCTCTTCTTCAGTGTCTTGATCGTAACGAACCTGAACCCACCTCGCATGAACTTCATGAAGGTATTTGTGGCACACATTCAAGTGGTCCTACTCTTGCAAATAAACTTCTAAGGATGGTCTATTATTGGCCGACCATGGAAAAAGAATCATATCAGTTTGCCAAAAAATATCCAAAATTCCAAATTCATGGTAATCTTATACATGCACCAGCACATGAGTTGCAACCGTTCACCACATCATTGCCATTCTATCAATGGGGACTCGACCTAGTGGGAAAGATTCATCGTTCCTCATCAAATGGATATAAGTTTATCATCAAGGCCATTGAATATTTTACAAAGTGGATAGAGGCTGTCCCATTGACTACTGTGACTGGCAAGCAAATATCCTCTTTTATCCTGAATTATCTCATTTGTCGGTATTGCATTCCTAGTTCCACTATCACAGATAATGGAAGACCTTTCAAGAATCAAGATGTGCAAGAACTATGCAAACAATTCCATATCCAACATTGTTTCTCCACACCATATTATCCACAAGGGAATTGCCAGGCAGAGGCCTCAAACAAAACCATCTTGAAAATCCTCAAGAAAATAGTGAATAAGGCTAGACGTGATTGGCATATTCAACCCAACCTAGCATTATGGGCCTATAGAACTAGAATCCGCACACCTATAGGAGCTACACCATACTCACTTGTGTATGGATCAGAGGCTATTTTACCTATTGAGGTTGAGATTCCATCACTCAGAGTATCACTGAATGGATTCATTCCAGATGAGGAAAAACGGGTAAATAAACTGGAAGAATTGGAGCTGCTAGATGAGTGCTGACAATGTGCTTTTGATCACCTCAAAGCATATCAACAACACATGTGTCAGAGCTATAATCACAAGGTAAAGCCAAGAGCATTTCAAATCGGTGACTTGTTACTAAAGGAAAATCTTAGCAATCAACAAGATTAGGAAAAGAAGGGCAAATTTAAACCGAATTGGCTAGGTCCTTTTGTCATCATATCTGCTTACGGATCAGGGGCATATAATTATCTAATTTAGAAGGGGACCTATTTGACGAACCTATCAAAAGTGTGCATCTCAAAAAATTCTATACCTAAGTTATCCAATGCACAGATAGGGGAAAATACAAAAAAAATAAAAAAATCAAGAAAAATACAAAAAAAAACAAAACAAAAAAAAAGTGCAATAAACACAAGTAGTGAAAACCTGGCAACATGCACTATTTGTGATAGATCGGCTCTTCCATCTATATGTACCCATATCATATGTTTTTGCATCCATTCACACTAAGG
This sequence comes from Cryptomeria japonica, assembly GCF_030272615.1. Classification (NCBI taxonomy): domain Eukaryota; kingdom Viridiplantae; phylum Streptophyta; class Pinopsida; order Cupressales; family Cupressaceae; genus Cryptomeria; species Cryptomeria japonica. The sequence goes on from NC_081409.1 coordinate 182,242,037, forward strand.
CTATGACCATCACAAAGCTTTTGTAAACACATAGCAAAATCTTGGACACAATTAGCGTAGTCACTGTCCTTGATTTTCTAAACAGTTATCTGCATAAATCTCTCACCATGGCTTAGTGATCATTGTATATATCCACATCAAAATAAGTATCCATAGCTGGGGGAGAAATCCTAATCACAGTGGGGGCATTCCGCTTTAGTTTTCATCAAATAGACAGAACACATCACAAGCAAGGATCAAAGCATACCATAGAGACAAATGTCAAAACTAACCATCAGATTTAAAATCAGAATCACTATTAGAATCAACACAAAGAAAAACACAATGGATGATCTATTCTGAATCATGATTTTTTTACACTTAGCATGAAGTTTTGACTGTTTGTATCTTGATTTTTGAATTATTAGATCTCCCGAGCAACTTAAGGATGCACTGAGCTAGAGAAGCAATGAAGGAGTCTGATATTTTATTTGGTTTTCTATCTGTGAGGATATCATTAATATGATGTAAATTTGTCTCGAGACATGATTGGAAACATATCATTGAACACATTTCCCATTTTGCACATAAAAATGGTCAACTCTTGTTTGTTTTATGCAAACAATACTTAGGTCGTCTTGGTTCAATTATACCTCAACACTTGTGTCATTTTGCAATATCAAAACTCATGTAAGTTATACTTAGGTCATTATGGTTCAATTATACCATGATGCTTGTATCAACTTCCAACATTTTAAAAGCTCAATGATGACAAAAAAAGCACAAATAATGGGCTAAAAGGAATGACAATGAGACACAATCAAGCTAATCATTTAGTTGCATTCATTCATGCATTTAGTTACATACAACATCATTATCATCATTATTATCATCACATCATATGTATATCATATAACCATCAGATAAATGCATTTATCATATAAAAGCACAAATCATCATCATATTGACTTTTTTTTTAATCAGGTAAGCATATATCACCTTCAAAACATATAGATAACCATCATCATCTAACTAACATCCATTTCATCCATATATCATCACATCATAAAAATATGCATATACAAATGCCATGAAGAAGAACATTTGCATCCATACATCATGTTCTTAATATCATCATCATAAAATCATCCATATATAAACATCTTCATCACAAAATGCCCCCTAATCTGGATGGGCACCTCGGAGGAAGTCCCTACTACACCTGTCCCTATCCGAGGAGCCGGTGGAGGAAGAACATCTGATCTCCTCCTCTGTGTAGGCCGCCTACCTCCCACCACACCTCCCACTGCACCTCCCACCGCACCTCCAACTGTCCCTAGAAACAAACTACCACCACCACCACCACCACCCCCATCAAACCCTCATCATCATCATCCTCCTCCTCATCCTTTCCATGCTTATGACCTCTTGGCCTCTGCGACCGCTCTCCTCCTCATCATAAAAAGCTGACACTGGCTCTATTGGATTAGATAAATGGGCCACCGCATGTGCAATCCTGTATGTTGAGTACTCCTCAGTCATTCCCGCATCTACCACTTTGACTTCGTAATCCCAAATCTGGCCCACTAAACTCATATACTCGACCACCGCTGTAACACTATCAATGGTTGACCCCCACTCGGGTATATCTTTCTATTGTTGAGCATACAAACAGACTCCCTGTGGTATTCCCTGCTGTCGCCCATACTGCCTGTAGACCCGACTGTGCAAAAATATCTCAATGATAAAGGGCATCCACCCGATCAAATACCTAGACATATATACATAGGGCATATCTAGCCCATCCTTAGCCCATACCTCACAGTTCATATACAACCTCTAGATGACCGTGTCTATATAATCCAAAACTCGCCACTAGTACTCTAGTTTTCCCAGCTTACGTTGGACGACTACACTTGTATATCCATATGCATACGGATGACCAGCTGGTCTATCTCTGTCTGCAAGTGGCTGTGTCTCTGCTATATGCTCCCAGACCCACACCTATAATAATGTGACTCATGTTGATAGACTACTGTATCCATGATACACAACCTGGTGGAGCTCCCTATATAGGTGGGCCAACATACATGACCCCCATGCAAACCTCCTTCCCCGTGTCACCATGTCCTCCAAAACCAAACCCCATCCCACTGCTAGTCCCTTCGACCTATGATCAGGACATAAGAAGCCACCAATAAAACCCGCTAGTACTGATGGAAGTGGAGCATAATCTAGATCCAACATCTACTGCCATGGGATCTCATAACCATTGATGTGGTCATCCTGGAACAATCACCGCAGAGCTTCTATACCACCCTCCTTAGTCTGCTCGTAGGGTAGAAAGTCTGGAATCCACAGGATCCTATAGCAATCATCAAGCATCACTGTCATCTCCCCTATCACCAGATGCAAGGTGGTGTCACTGTGCCACCTCTCTGCCAGAGCTGTCAACAAAACCTAGTTAATGGTATACCGGGGCATGTCAAGAAGATACGATAATCCACATCTCTCAATAATATCTCTCTCTACCTGTGTGAGTCAAGGGATCAGTCCCCATGGATTCAAGAATCTCTCTCGAGACTGTAGCACACCTAATACCGCCTGTAAATCATAACATATCCACCATCAATTATCAATTCGATCAATTCTATTAATAAAAATCAACTCAATCAATTACATTGCAAATGTAATATCAATAACATCATATCAAGGTCAATCAGAAACATAATAGTGAATCATATCAAGAGCATCATATCGACAACATCAAAATCATATCGAAATTCATATCGGGAATCAAATCAACATTATATCGAAAATCATATAGACACAATAAAAAACACAACAATGAATCAAATCATATCATAGAGAATCATATTGGCAACATATCAGAGAATCCCATATTAGAGCAATATATCATGAAATTTATATCCAAGCAACATATTCAAGCATCCCATATCGGTATCCCATATCAGTGCCCCATATCAGTATCCCATATCAGCGATCCATATTTGAGAAACAAAATAGTGAACCATATTAGTTCCCCATACTAGTGCATCATATTGAGACTCATATCAAAACAACGACCCATATCGTGATCCATATCATGACTCGTATCAGTACATCATGTCAGATCAACATATCAGAAAATTCAATCCAAAGAACCATATCAAGAAAAAACAACTCCATTAGACCCATATTGACATCAAATCGAGCTACACACATCGATCACATCATATCTCAATCATTCCACATAAATTAACCAACAAACATAAATCATTTTTCAGCATCACGTACTAAATCAGACATTCAATGTACTAAACTGCTCTACACGTGCTAAAAATCTTGGTGAACACGCTAAACCTTGCGATAGATGTGCTAAAATAACTCTATGTGCTAAAACAAACCTCCATTGCGCTATCTTGATCGGCCTATGCACTAACCTATCCTACGTGCTAACTGTGAAATCCAATGCGCTAGTATGTTTTGTGTATGCACTAAATCAAATCTACGCGCTAACCTATCCTTTGCATGCGCTAAAACCTAAACCTAGGGTTTGAATGTGCTATTTTGCGTTGTGTATGCGCTAAAGACCTACTCCTACGTGCTAAGACATGAAAATCCGACCCTAAAAAATGAAAAATGTGACAAAAAGCTACGAAAATCATACAAAAGGATAGGGATTTGGGTCACTTACTGGCTGTCCATACACGACAGGTCTCTGGTATCACCTAATGCGCTTGAAACGGTGAGAATGGTAAGGAATCGACATCATCGTCAGAGCTCCAAATGCACAAATCACAAGAAGACAAGTGTAAAATGAATTTTCTTTTTCACTTTTTCACTTTTTAAGAGGGTAATAGAGAAGGTTAATAAGTGGGGCATATATTTTTTCCACTGCTTCATTTATTAACCTTATCAACATCATTTTTTGGGAGATGAATCAAATTGTGCGTATCCAAAATTCAAACATCGTCAACATTATCATATCAAAATAAAAATCAAAAGGTCAAAAATCAAGCACACTTTTGATTCATCTCCTAAGAGGGCATCATCAATATCATTCATCAAATCCGCAGCTGGGGAATCATATCAAACATTTTGGCAAGTGACACCATATTGATAAAAAATTTGCAACATATAAAGCGATTTTCTTTGACTAACCATGTGCACACATGTCACTTCAAAGAGGGGCAAAATGTAGACGTATAAATCTGACCATCTAGTTAAATAAATATTTAATATTTATTTAAACCACATCCCCTTATTAATTAAATTTTATTTAATTAATTTCTCCATTTTCATCTATTTGATTAAATGAATTATTCAATTTATTTAATTAAATTCATCTAACCACTTTCTAACCTTTAATTAAATAAATCACTTTATTTAATTAAATTACCTTTTCACCATTTTAATTAAACTTACATTTAATTAAAATCATTGTTGCATATAAATAAATCAAATTTATTTATAACCCGCTCCCCCCCACTTGCATTTTGCTACAAATGCAAGTTGCATCCATTTTAGTCGAAATAAAACATTTTTTATTTTTATTAAAATCCTATTTCCTCCCACTTGCATCATAAACATTCTTCTAGAATCCCCCTAATCCCACTTAACTAGCCTTAATTCTTCCAATCATATCACATCCCTAAATTTGGGGAAGTCACTTCTCAAATTTGGAAGAAAGTCTTCTAAATACATTAAAGACTTTATCTCTTCAACAAGTTAACTTGTTGAGTTCCCCATATTTGTAAGGCTCTTACAAGTTAACCTTCAAAGTCTTCTAGACCATTAATGGTTAACTCAACCTTCTCTCATGATTAGAGACTTTCTCTCTAACTCAACCCTCATCTAACCCAAGGGTCTCATCAAGCATTCATTACTTTGACCCTAGTTATCCCATTTAAATCTTGCACAAGAGTTTACCCTTTGGGTAAAAGCTTTATCCATTGGTTATCTAGTAACTCAACCATAACCTTACCTCCTAAGGTGACCCCCATGTCTTCTCAGACATTTAATGCCTCTTAATCTCCTCTCAAGTCACCTTTTTTTGACTATTGTCACCATTTCATTGGTGAAAATTGTAAACATGGATTGAGTAACTCTTAATCCTAGCCCTTGCTAAGATTATTCAATCTTAACCATCCATTTCCCTATTTCCTCTATAAATAGAGCTCCCTTTCTTCATAATCCATCATCGAAGTTTTATGCATCTACATTATAGTCTAATTATATCAAGCATTTTAGCCTCTCTTTGTTAGAATAACATTTTAGCATTTAGAAGCATTTCATATCATAGTATATCCACGCTAGTATATAATGTTAGTATAGTTTGTTAATATCTTTATCATATCATTATCTTCATCATAGCTTGAACATATCATATAGATCTTAGATTGCATTCATGCACATAGATCACGATATGACTTGTTCTTGGAGTTGTCATTCCTAAGTCATTTGCTCAATGATCTGAGAGCATAAATATTGGTTTTAGGGATCCTATGAGATAGAGAATAATGAGACACATCTTGGGAAGTTAACTTGTTTAAACTAGTTTAAGTTAGTTAATCTTTGTACTCAAAAGTTTCATTTGTATGTTGGCCTTTTTGATCCCAATGTTAGTATTTTGATCACCACAAATCCGAGCATACATGTAGTATGGACTTTCAAAGAGAAAAGGCATTGAAGGAAGAACTTAGCGAGATTTTGAAAAGAGAAGAGATCCACTGGAGGCAGAAATCTAGAGAAATTTGGTTAAAGGAAGGGGATAAAAACACTAAATTCGTTCATGAATTTGCAATAGCAAACAAAAACAGGAAAATAATTTTAGAAATTAGGAAAATGGATGGTGGAATGGCCCAAAACATAGAAGAGGTCAGTAAAGAGGCAGTAAATTTTTTGAATCCATTTTAAATAGACACACTCAGACTAACAGACATATTAGAGACAAAATCCTAGAATCCATCCCATCAGTAATATCTGAGGAGAAGAATAAGGTTTTATACCAAAAACTTGATCTAGAGGATGTCAAGATAGCTACTTTCCAACTTAACTTGGACAAGGCTCAAGGTTCGGATGCCTTTCCTGCAACCTTCTTCCGAACATATTGGGATATTGTTTGTCGAGACTTGGTTTTGGTGATTGAAGAATCGAGGTGAAAGATGACCATGATGAGGGCCTTAAACCATACCTTTCTGGGTCTAATCCCCCAAAAACGTTGTCCACAAGATATGGGAGATTTTAGACCCATTGCCTTATGCAAAACGGTCTATAAGATTGTGACTAAAGGTGTTGCAAACAGACTAAAATTGGTCCTCAACAACCTCATCTCATATGAACAAAGTGGTTTTGCTCTAGGTAGGTCCATTGTGAAAGGGATTATCAGGACCCATGAAACTCTGCATTCAACGAGGAAATACAAGGATCCTTGTATGATCCTGAAACTAGAAATTCTAAAAGCCTATGACTTGGCGGACATGCAGTTCCTTTTAGAAGTGTTGGGAAAATTTGGCTTTGATGACAGTTGGATTAATTGGGTCAAGAGTTGTCTCGTGACACCCAAATTCTTTGTCCTAATCAATGGAGCAAACCATGGTTTCTTTCCCTCTACTAGAGGCATCCAAAAGGGAGATCTAATCTCTCTATTTTTCTTCATCATCATGGCAAAAGCTCTTAGTAGAACAATTAGAAAATTGCTCTAGGAAGGTTCATGGTGTGGGGTGAATGTGGTGACTGCATTGAACATACCACTCACCTTCAATTTTTAAATGTCACTATACTCTTTGGTGAATCCAGTAGGAGTGAAGCAAGAACCATCAAGACATGTCTTGATGAATACTATACGATATTAGGTCAAAGTATTAATTTTTGCAAAAGTCATAAGTGTTCTTCCTCAATACTCAACCCAGATTACAAAGTGTATTATCTAGAATTCTCAATTTAAGAGATGCCAATTTTCTAGGTAGATTTCTGGGTACCCCTCTGTTTGTAGGAATTAACAAGGTCAATTATTGGGAGAAATTGATTAGCAAGTGCAAAAGTAAACTACAAAGATGGAAAGAAAAATGGCTTTCCTCTGCAGGGAGACTCACCATGATCAAATTTGTGCTATTATCTATCCTAGTTTTTTCAATGACCTATATCAAAATCCCAATAGTTGTGGAGGGGGAGCTAATCCAGATCATGCGAAAGTTCTTCTGGAATGGGGTTGGAGAGAAAAATAAGTTGCCTCTAGTTGCTTGGAACAAAATCTATCAACCAAAGGATGTCAGGGGAACTAGAGTTAGACAATTGTCATTTATGAATTTGGCTATGGGGGCCAAACCAGTTTGGGCTCTCTGTAGCAATGATAATCAGGAATGGACTAGGATTCTAAAAAACAAATATTTAGAATCAAATGAGCCTAAAAGGATTCTTTAAACTCTAAACTCACCAAGAGGCTCAACAATTTTTAACTATGTGGTGGAATGTAGAGACATCATTAGCAAGCGTGTTTCATGGGAGATTGGGAAAGGCTAGAATGCTTCCTTTTGGAATGACTCTTTGGCGGAGTGGGGATGTTCTTGGTCCTAAACACAATCTTGATGAAGCCAAGGAAATAACAATTAGACTATGGGGGAGCAAAGTTAGCGACTATGGTGAGATTATTAACCATAACGACATGAAAATTTGGGTGTAGCAATCTTTGGACAATCTTAATATTGGGCAGCAACAGAAGGATCTTCTAAACAATATTTTAAAGAATCATATTATCATTGTTGGCAACAATGCAACAAAATAAGAGGTGGGGGGTGAAATAGTTTGCTCACAAACTTTACTTAACCACAAATTCATATCTGATAATTAACAATGAAAACACAAATCAAAACCACATCAATAACACACATAACACTAGGATTTTTGATGTGGAAAACTCAGTTAAGGGAAAAACCACGGTGGGGTTGAAACCCACAATATCAATATACTCTGTTAGAAGTATAGAAATACTACAATGGGGAATACACATGCATTCAGACACATTGTCTAGAGCTCAATGCTCAAAAACAAGAAAGGGCTACAACCCTGGGAAGGTTCATTGCCTTACAAAACCATTCGGATTACTTTCAGAGGACCATGAATTGATAGACTGGCATCTCCTCATGCCTGGTTACGGTTCTGATTAAGAACATAACACACAATTTTCTCTTTTGCACTTCTTCACACTTCTTTACACTTCTCCTTTGCTACTGAAAGATCAAATCATTGTTTGCACATGCAAAATATGTCTCTCACATGATTATTACATATATTTATACAAATCATCAACCTATATTTCTAGGTCATCTCAACACTCATCACAAATTACAAAGGTAACTATACACGCTACAATGCAACATGGGGACCAAGACAATGTCGGCTAAGACATAGTATGGACCTAAACCAACACTACAAACAAGAAACACCTCCAAGAATTAAACCTCAAACATCCGCAACACACTACAATCTATAATGTCACATAACACGAACATGAAGACCACCAGATCAAGAAAATGATCAATAATGCACACAACGATCAATGCAGACCATCAACATGGATATAAAATGGTCTATAAACATCCACAAGCATCATGAATTACCACAACAATAACCGCAACATCACCACTTACTAGAATCTTCATCATCATTATATCGAACCTCAAGAACATCAACTATAGTCATTGTCAAACTGAAAGATTCGCTTGCAGACCTCCAAATCATGAACCATCTGAATTGAGGATACACATGAATGTCCCAAACACTCTGCCAAATCCACAAACCAAGATATTGCAATTTTGGAGCAATGCAGAGAAAAATCCAGAACATCGATCAACATTGAACAACTGAAAACCAACCTCAATACTGGATCTCATAACTCGATCAAATCATCACGCGGACCATTGAAACTTTAGCTGAATCAACTAGAGAGACTCATCTCAAAACCCTTTAATCCACAACCACTCATCTGCAACACACTGACAAAACCAACTCAACTAATCTGACTGCAACACTGGAACACACAGAGGAATATGTTGACATCAATGGCAACACATCATTCCAACAAACTTATCAACAATATCCAACAATCATACCTTCTAGTAATGAAGATGTTATCAGATGGTGTGGCTCTAAAGATGGGAAGTATAAAGTAATGCTGGGATATAAAATTAAGTAGCTAATGAAAAGAAAAATTGGCCAATTAAACTTCTTTGGAATAGACATTGCCTGCCGAAGGTTGGAGTTTTTGCCTGGACGACATTGCAGAAGAAAATTCTTAAAGGTGACAGATTAATGAGATTTGGTATTCATGAGCCTAATAGACGTGTGCTTTGTTTGAAAGACATTGAATCAATGGATTATTTTCTCTTGAATCATGAATATTTAATCAAATTTGGTGGCATTTCATGAACAAATTAAGCCTTTTCAGTCCAATGCCATTGGGGATTGATGAATGGTTTAGAATGTTACCTAGGAAACCCTCGAAGGTTATGTTTGGAGATTTATGGCATATTATTCCCTCATTACTAATATGGGAAATATGGAAGGAGCACAATTGCATAATCTTTCAGGACAAAAGTATGGATTCGAAAAGATCATGTCATAAGATTGAAGCACAACTGGTGGTACTAGCAATGAAGCAGCCAAATAAAAAAATCTCAATAAGAATGTATATACTAGTTGGGATAATAAAATATTGAACTAAACTTCACTAGTCTTTCAATCCCTCCCTTGTTTGGTGGTGGTAGTCTTGAGAAGATTGCTGATTTTAGATCCACTATGCAATGGTGTGCTCCCGATCCTAGGTGGGTGAAAATAAATTTTGATGGAGCATCTCTAGGAAACCCTGGGCTGAGTGGCATTGGATGTATAATAAGAGATGACAATGGGATTTCCCTGAAGGAGGTTGGAGAACATATTGTGAATACAACCAACAATATGGTATAATTCCAAGAAGCCACACATGGACTCCAAATTGGGATTGAAATGTCGGCAAAAAGGATCCATTTGTAAGGGGACTCGTTATTCATGGTCAATGCGATCAAGAAAAATGAGACCCTTAATTGGGTTCTTAATAAGATGCTCCACCCAATCAAAACTATGCTTAATAGCCTAGATGACTTTAGGGTGAGCCACACATATAGGGAAGGAAACGAGCTGACAGACAGGTTGGCCAAGGGGGCGGTGGAGTTAGGACATGCATAATGCTAAGTGTTGTCAACAGAATAAAATTTTACACCTTGGGCAAATTTGGGGGCGATTATCTAATAATGGATTTTAATGATATAATCCCTCCTGTAGCTATTCATGTAATGCCACATGTGTACTCGCAATGATTAAGAAGTATGCCTTGATATCAAGATATTAAAATTGATGGAAAAGGACATTTGATGTGAGGAAAAATATCATCTCAAACTCTGAGAAGTGCATGAAATAGATAAGAAATTGTGTGATAAGAGGGTGCAATTAAGGCATGAGATATGACGAATGATTCACAAGGAATTGACAATCATATCTTTAAGGAAAGTGATTATTTATAGGGCAACCTGGCTAATTATACTACAATATCATTGTTTATAATTTGAATAGTCAAGGTGGAGTGAGCGAGAGGTTGTAGCTTGAAATTATGGACATGCCAATAATGTTGGAAGCCATCAAATGCCTGATGGGATTTCTAGGAGAAATTGCAGAGAAGAGGTTGCTCTCCGTTTTGCAAATGAAGCATCCACTCATTTTGCATGCCGCCAAAAGGGTTCTTGGCGAGGAGTTTTTAAATGCTTACCATTCCTACTGGGTAAATTCGTATATCCCGACAATGTTTGTTTCCATGTTGATTTACATGGGTGTGAGCAAACTCATAACTAAAAAGGCTTACCAAATGGTGTTTAAGCATTCTTTTCTGGGTGAAATTGATGTTGTTTTGGACAATGTGGATGATAACATGCACATCCCCCTCCCACATAATTACTACATGTCTATTGGTAGATGTGTTGAAGTGAATATGTTCTTATGCAAACTCTTTAGCAGAAGAGGTTGGTGGCCAAATGGGGTGTGAAGGACCGCAACATAGCCTTTTTGTTGTGGGTCGCTGGCTTGTGTGGACGCCAAGATATTGGGATTATGGATAATGGAGAGGAAACCTCTAAAAATGACTGGGGCTTGAGTCATGGAGAAGATTGGATCATGAATGAATGCTGAAATCTGGAAGAAATGGCAGACTCTGAAGTGCATGTGGATTGCTGCATGGAATGCCTTGTGGTGGTGATGCAGGAGCATCCTCAATTCATAGCAATCTTGCATCAACCAAAAACATTTTCTTTCTGTTTGCAGTTTCAACTTTTCTTTTTGTGTCCCAGTTTTGGCTCACTGGATCCTATGGAGTTGGATTCTACTTGAAGACTTGATCATCTTTCTTATTTCCAGACCGCATCACATATGGATCATTTTTTGATAAGATATCGCTATTGGTTTCCTTGATAGTTTCTTTTTATTGGTTGACAGTTCTTGTTACTGGTTGGCTGGACCTATTTTGGTGATCTACCGAAACCCCTTCCGAAGCTTGTAGAGCCTTGGGCATTGATTTTGATGTTCCTTGGTGTGTGGCTGACCTTTTCCCTCGATCTACATTTCATCCTTTGGATTTTCCAGAGGAATCTCTTGGCGGAGGCCGACCTTGTTTATTTTTCACGTTAGGTCTTGTTCTTTGGGTTTTGATCCCTTTTGGGTCGACTGGATCCTTTGGATCGATATATATATAATTGTAATTGCGCATTAGAATGTAATCAATAGAAGAATCAAGTAACAAGACTATGCATAGAAGATAGATATTAAGATTCAAGGTCCCGGTTGTGACCTATTCTGTATGTTCTACCAGGCATGTGAGCCGGTTATGCTGTAACCCGGTTGGTATCAGTTGGTTGTAATCAATTTTCATGAAATAAAACAATTTGTTTTGCATTGCCTCCATCATATCTTTGTGTTTCTGTTGTGTTTACTCTTGGTGAATGGTCTAGATTGATCTCTTTGAGGTCCCTCCTCACCAGTGATTGCTTCAAGTGGTATCAAAGTGAAGTTTTGTTCCAGAGGTTGCGTGTTTTGAAATTTTGTTGTAGGGAGGTGGATTGCGAATCTGACATGTAGCTGTAGAGGGCCGATGTGAATGATGGCGCAAAGAGGAGCTAGGATTGGTGGAGCATGTGTGAATGTAGATCCTGCTATGATGGAAATGTTGTGAGGTATAGCAGCCTGGTTGGAAGCCATGGAGACAACCCAGAGAAGAAGCCGACATATCAAAGATGTAAGTGAAGATGAAGGAGAAGAAGCCCCGATAGAACAAGAAAACCCACCGACAATTGATCCAGATGAGGAAAGGGTTTTGAGGGTTTTGAGTAGGGTAAATACTAAACCTCATTTTACCCCACCAGAATATGATGGGAAGTTAGATTCAGATGAATTGATGGATTGGATCTTGAAGATGGAGAATTATTTTGATTTTGAAAACACAGCAGAAGAGAGGAAGGTGAAATATGCCTGTACCCAGTTGAATGGTCATGCATCTCTTTGGTGGGAGCATTTGCAAGTTGATAGATAGAGAAGAGGTAAAGAGAAGATTAAAACATGGGATCAGATGATTTCTAAGTTGAAGTCAAATTTTATGCCAACTGATTATCAAGTGAATCTGTTCTAGAAGTTGCAAAGTTTGAGATAGAAGGAATCTAGTGTGAAGGAATACACTGAAGCATTTTACAAGTTGAATATCAGATCTGTACATGTTGATGATGAAGTTGACAAGTTGCAAGATATTTGAATAGATTGCAGATGTCTATAAAAGATGAACTCAATTTGATCAAATTGGAGAGTGTTGAAGAGGCTTACTAGTATGCCCTAAAGGCTGAAGAGAAGTTAAACAAAATACACAAGCAGAGGCAGTGAGACAGAGGTGGAAGGTTTACCAGAGGAAGATTTCAAGGAGGAAGAGGATATATCAAAGGAAGAGGAACCTGTATAGATCAAAACAAGGACAAGGAAGTGATGAAAGAAGGTAATTTATACTGGAAGGATGATAGAAATTTCTATCAGAGGAGAGAATTGGATGGCTACCAGAATGAGAGTTTTGGAAGATAAGACAAGAGAACATTTAGAGGAACTTGCTATAAGTGTCAAGGATAAGGACATCGTGCATTCAAGTATAAGAAGACAGAGAATACCAAAAGAGTAGCAGTGGTGGAAGAAAACCCCACCGGATCAAATAATAAATCGGAAGATGGAGAACTATTGATGATGAGGAGAGCTTTGTGTCATACCAGAGGAGATGAGGAGCCCTTATAGAAGAAGAATTTGTTCAAGACCAGATGCAAGGTATCCGGTAAGTGCTGTAAAGTTGTTATTGATAGTGGTAGTTCATATAATCTTGTTTCAGAGGAGATGGTGAATAAGTTGAATTTGGAGAGATTAAAACATCCTAAGCATTATTAGATAGCATGGATTCATGATAAACATAAGTTGTTAGTAAGTGAGCAATGATTGGTGAAATTAAAAATTGGGAATTATCATGATGAAGTTTTGTGTGATATTATTCCTATGGATATTTGTCATCTTTTGTTGGGTAGACCTTGACAGTTTTATAGACATGCATTACATGATGGGAGAAAAAATACATACACTATTGTGGGCAATGGGATGAAGAAAACCTTGTTACCCTTGGAGGAACCTTTGAATAATGAAGTCTGTACGAATGCTAGAATCTATTTGGTGGATGGAAGGAAATTCTTGGATGGATTGAGACATGAGAATGTGTGTTTTGCCTTAATTCCTAAGAAGTCTGAGAAACCAGAACCGAAAGGAGAACAATTGGAAGAGATAAAATATTTGCTGACAGAATATGAAGACATCATTTTAGATAATGTACCTGATGGATTGCCACTTGTGAGATGTATTAGCCATTGCATGGACTTGGTTCTTGGAGCTAGTTTGCCTAACTAAGGTGTACACCGGTTGACACTGACAGAGAATGCAAAACTGAATAGACAAGTGCAGGAGCCGTTGAAGAAAGGTTTGATTAGGGAGAGTCTAAGCCCTTGCACAGTACCAAAATTATTAGCACCTAAGAAGAATGGATAGTGGAGAATGCGTATTGATTCTAGAGCAATAAACAAGATGACAATGAAATACCGGTTTCCTTTGCCTAGGATGGATGACATAATGGACTGTTTGAGTGGAGCAAAATACTTTATAAAGATAGATTTGAAGAATGGATATCATCAGATTAGGATCAGAGAAGGAAATGAGTGGAAGACAATATTTAAGACAAATGAAGGACTATATGAATGGTTGGTGATGCCTTTTGGGTTAACTAATAACCTGAGTACTTTCATGAGGTTGATGAATAAGGTATTGAAGAAATTCTTGGGTAAGTTTGTTATTGTGTATTTGGATGACATTCTGATTTTCAGTAAGACAAAAGAGGAACATTTGTTGCAGTTGAGACAAGTTTTGCAGAGGTTGAGAGAAGAAAGTTACTGATAAATATCAAGAATTGTACTTTCATGAAGGATGAGTTAGTCTATTTGGGATTTGTGATATCTGAGGATGGTTTGAAGATGTACCCTGAGAAAGTGAAAGCTATTGTTGAGTGGCCTACACTGGAAAGCATTGGAGAGGTAAGATAATTTCATGGCTTGGCTTGTTTTTACTGAAAGTTTATCAGAAATTTCAGTTCAGTTTGTAACCCTATGAGTGAGACCATGAGAGGAGATTGGAAGGAATTCAAGTGGACCACCAGAGCAAACAAAAGTTTTGAACTGTTGAAGCAAAAAGTGACTGATTAGCCCATGTTAGCTTTACTGGATTTCAATAAAGTATTTCAAGTGGATTGTGATATAAGTGGAACGACAATAGGAGAAATCTTGAGTCAGGAAGGGAGAAAAATAGCTTATTTCACTGAGAAATTGAATGATGCTTGGAGGAGATATTCAGTGTATGATCAGGAGTTTTATGCCATAGTTCAAGACTTGAAGAAATGGAGACATTATTTATTGCCTAAGGAGTTTGTGTTGTATACAGATCATCAAGATTTGCAGTATTTGAATAGTCAAAGTAAGTTGAATCAGAAAAATATGAGATGGGTAGAATTCTTGCAGAGTTATACCTTTGTGTTGAAGCATAGGATTGGGAAATCTATCAAAGTTGTTGATGCATTGGGCAGAAGAAGGAATTTACTGATAGGGATGAGAGTGACAGTATTAGGATTTGAAGATCTGAAGACCTTGTATGATGATGACCTGGATTTTGTAGAACCTTGGAAAGTATGTAGAGAATTGGTTATGGTAGACAAAAGCAACTGGTTGGATTAATTCATTGAGGATGGGATGTTATTCAAAGGAGTTCAGTTGTGCATACCTAAGATTTTTATGAGGGAGAATCTGATAAAGGAGAAACACAATGGAGGTTTGGCTGGACATTTTGGTATTGACCAAACAGTATCATTGGTGAGTGAGCAATACTTTTGGCCCCAGATTCATAAGGATGTGAAGAGATATGTGCAAAGTTGTAGAGTTTGTCAAGTTGCAAAGGGTAGTAGTCAGAATGTGGGATTGTATAAACCTTTGACAGTACCAGTAAGACCTTGGGAGAATATAAGCATGGATTTTATACTTGGATTGCCTAAAACACTGAGAGGGAATGATTCTATATTTGTGGTAGTGGATAGATTATCGAAGATGGCTTATTTCATACCTTGTAAGAAGACATCAGATGCATTGCATGTAGCAGACCTATTTTCCAAGGAAGTGGTGAGATTGCATGGATTATCTAAGAGCATAGTTTTAGACAGAGACATTATTTTGTTGGCTATTTTTGGAGAATACTTTGGAAGAAGATGAAGACAGATTTGAAGTTCAGTTCTAATTTTCATCCACAGATATATGAACAAACATAAGTAGTTAACCGGAGTTTGGGAAACTTGTTGAGATGTTTAGTGGGAGATAAAACTGGAAGTTGGGATTTGATCCTTGCACAAGTAGAGTTTGCCTACAACAATTCAGTGAATAGGAGTACCCAAAGAATACCTTTTGAGATTATTACCAGATGCATCCTAGAGGTATATTAGAATTGAGAGACATTAGCAGTGAAGACCAGAGAAGTTCAGAAGCAGAAGACTTTGCGAATCACATGGAAGCATTTCATATTTAGGTTAAGCAATATTTGGAAGACATGAATAGAAAGAATAAGGAGAAAGCAGATGAGAAGATGAGACACAAGGAATTTGAAGTTTGTGATGAAGTGATGGTATATCTAAGAAAAGAGAGATCCTCGGTTGGAACTTATAACAAGTTGCAAATGAAGAAGTTTGGACCTTGCAGGATTTTGAGGAACTTCAGTTCTGGAAATGCATATGAAGTGGAGTTACCAGATAGTTTGAGTATTTCACCTATGTTTAACATTGTAGATCTTAATGAGTATCATGAACCAGAATTCAGTGAAGACAATATTACTGACTTGGAGAAACAGTTGCCTCAGAAGGAACTGGATCAGATTGCATAAATTTTGGACAGTAGGATTGGGCATAGTACTTGAAGCAGTCAGTATAAGGAGTATCTTGTGAAGTGGAAGGATGAACTAGTTGAAGATTCATCTTGGATTTCTTAGGTAGAGGTAGAACGCCTTGGTTTTCCTCTGACCCTAGAAAAGTGAGAGGCTCACTTTTTCAATAACCCCAGATGTCTGATGCAGGAGCATCCCCGGTTCATAGCAATCTTGCATCAACCAAAAACATTTTCTTTCTATTTTTCTTTATGTTGGTAGTTTCAGCTTTTCTTTCTGTGTGTCTCGGTTTTGGCTCACCGGATCCTATGGAGTTGGATTCTACTTAAAGACTTGATCATCTTTCTTATTTCTAGACTGCATTGCATTTGGATCATTTTCTGGCAAGATATCACTATCGGTTTCCTTGACAGTTTCCTGTTACCGATTGACAGTTCTTATTACTGGTTGCTTGGACCTATTTTGGTGATCTACCAGAACCCCTTCCGAAGCTTGTGAAGCCTTGGGCATTGATTCCGATGTTCCCTGGCATGTGGTCGACCTTTTCCCATGATCTACATTTCATCCTTTGGATTTTCCGGAGGAATCTCTTGGTGGAGGTTGACCTTGTTTATTTTTCATGTTAGGTCTTGTTCTTCGGGTTTTGATCCCTTTTGGGCCGACTGGATCCTTTGGATCGATATACATAATTGTAATTGCACATTGGAATGTAATTAATAGAAGAATTGAGTAGTGAGACTATGCGTAGAAGATAGATCTTAAGATTCAAGGTCCCACTTGTGACCTATTCAGTATGTTCTACTGGGCCTGTGAGATGGTTATGCTATAACCCAGTTGTTACTGGTTGGTTGTAATCAATTTTCATGAAATAAACCAATCTTTTTTGCATTGCCTCCATCATATCTTTGTGTTTCCATTGTGTTTACTCTTGTTGACCGGTCCAAATTGATCTCTTTGAGGTCCCTCCTCACCGGTGACTGCTTCAGGCGTGAAGAGAAGTGTTGGCTTGCAAAATAGAAGAGCAAGATGAAGATTCAGATGAGGTGGGCGACAAGGAGGAAGCAGTGGAGGATGACATGGAGTTTGTAGAGGAGAATGCATGCATATAACATGCCCCTTCTTTTCTTTTCTCAATAGGTAGGGTCAGGCCCTTTTGTTCTATGACCTTGATATTTGTATAATAGTAGTATATGTTTAGCAGTAAAATTCACCATAGCTAACTATAATAAAAGGAAATAATGAATCTTATTCTAGCTAACAAATTCTAAATAAATATCAATGAAAATAATCAATTATGACAACATAGATGTAAAATAATAAAGTAAAACCGCCTGCTACACAGATGCATAATTGCTTTCATTGTTCTTCTCTTCGTTGAGTATTGATTTTGGCTTTCAGATATTGCATTGCTAACCTACATAAAGATGACATAAAGATTCAAAGTTCGTGATTGTTGAAAATGGAGAATTGATGCTGAATTTATAGAATCTTGGAGAGGATTGAATAAGAGGTGGAACTCAAGTGAGCTCATATGCTGATTGATAGTTGAACTATTGATTGAGAGGTGGAACTCAATTGATTGAATTGATGACTGAATAGATTGAATATTTAATTGAGTTAACTGGGGAGGTGACTGATTGAGAAAAAACTAATTGGAAGATAGAAAAAAGAATGATTGAGTTAATTGATTGAATACTTTTTAGAAAAGCTAATTAGAAGATAGAAAAAGAATGATTGGAGGATAATTGAGAAAATGATTTAATTAATCAATTAATTGAATTGATCAATTAATTATTAATTTAGCATGTGCTGTAGAATATTTTATATGAAGTTCAATTTTGATTTGCATGTTCTTGAACTTGATTTAGGTTTTCAATTTAATCTTTGCATGAGAATTAAATTATTTAAATTCAATTTAATCTTTGAATATATTTAGAACTTGATTTAGATATTAAATTTGATTTTTGCATGTCTTTGAATTTGATTTTTGAAATCAAGAAATTGAAATGTACATGTATTTGAAATTAGATGAAATTGGAATCAGGGAAAATTCAATTTTGAATTTGAATTAGAAGAATATTGAAATTAGACAAAATTATAATTTGAGAAAATTCGAATTGAAGAATGAATTAGCTAATTAAATAATTTAATTATTTAGAAATATAATTTTTTATTAATTTAGAAGAACTATGCCTGGTAAAATTTTTAACGTGATTGGTGACGTTGGCACGACTCGCCCTTCGGCTCCACTTGAACTCTTTTGACTCGGAGCTATGAACCGGTGAGGCCACAAATGAGGGACCTCATCCCCCCACTTCACTTGTTCAAATCGACGAGCACAATGGCCCAACGAAGGCACATGACCTTGCGAGCACAATGGCCCAACATAGATTTGAACCTTGGTGGCCGCTTCACCAACGAATTGTTTGAACCGCAACACTACATGCCCGAAGACATTTAGAAATAGAATTTAATTAAATAATAAAAGATTATTTAATCAAAGGAATTAAATCATAATTAATTAAATAATTAATATTTGATTATTATTTAGAAAAAAGGGTTAAATGATTACTTGATGAGGATAGAATAGAAATATGAATTTAGCAGAATAAGATTAAATAATTAAATAATTACTTAATCAATTAGACGAATGATTAGTACATGATTAACGAGACATTTTTTAGGTGTCTACATTTGCCCCTCTTTGAGACAATGTCGAGATGATGTTGTTTCAAAGAAAATGAAAAAATCCCTGCCCCAGTGTGCCCCGATGATGCTTAGGGTGTAAATATGCCCCCTCATAAAATTGTTCAAAACATTATGGAATTGAGACCAATTTAATGATATAATGCTAGTGAGTTATAGAAGAATTGTTAGTACCACTTGACTTAATTAACTAAGAAGAAATGTTTGTAAGATATGAGAATGAAAGATTAGAGAGAATTGATGAAATTGATTCGAGAAGAGATGTTTGATGAGATAATGTGTTAGATGAATGATAGAATTGATTCAAAAAGAGATATTTGATGAGATAATGATTTGGAGAAAGAATCAACATGATCTGATGAGATGAGAAAATGAAATGAAAAAAATTGATGATGGATATAGGAACTTCTATGCCTTTATTCATAGCCCAATATATATTCATCAGTGATCCTTATTATTTATTAATGGAGCTTTGCACACCAGGGTACGACGAACCAAGGTGTAAAGATATCTCATTGCAGGAACAAACATGTTGCAGACAAGGAGTGAACCCTCCATTTTGGGTGTAGCGTCAAAGGTTGAGGAATGTGCGATAGTCACAAGCATAACTATCCTTGACATTATGCATAGGATATGTGCAAAATGAACGTATCAACACAAACACCCAAGGCACCATTTCCCCAGAACTTCATTGGTTCACACCACAAACAATAAATAAAGAAAATGATCATGCCCATCCCGACTCCTCTAGTCAGTTGTGGACATCCTTGAGTAGCATAGTACCATAACCTTCCGCCGAATGATAAAAGATAAAGACTAACTAGGACAAAATCAAGCAACCATACTGATCCGTGCCTTTGCTTTGATTGCTTGATGTGATGGTTGATAATGTCTGATCTCCAAAAGTGTGGACCCCATTTAAGACTGATCTGTTTGATTTATCCTCTTCTATTTAAGACAAGATAATGATCACTTGATATGGATAATTGATACGATTGATAAAACAACTTGATCAATTTTATTGCATATTATTGATTACATAGTTGTATCCTTTGTTAACTTTGTGCAAAGAGTTTGCTGGATATCTGCTAGGGTGTTTGATTCTTGCGAGACATTTTATTGCAAGTTTGTTTTGTTGTTTTTGAATTTTTAGTTCTTTTCCAGGAGCTTTTTTGATGTTTTTGTTTGATTAGTTTTTTCAGGATCATATTTGAATGTTTTTGATTTATTTTTTTAGGATCGCATTTGAATATTTTTTGGTTTATTTTTTCAGGATCGTATTTGAATGTTTTTGGTTGATTTTTGTGTATGCTTTTCCAATTTGTAAGGTTTTTTGTTATTTTTTGATATTTTTGGATTTTGTGTTTTCTGTATGTTTTTGGATTTTGAAAAATGAAACATGACCTATCATCAATTGATAAAGATAAGATTAACTTGGATAAAATCTGAGAACCATACTAATCTATGTCATTGTTTTGATTGCTAAACAATTGATAGGAATGTCTAGTTTTAAAGAGTGAGTACCCCCCCGTGTAAGACTGATCTGTCTATTTTCAAGCTTACCCTTCTCTGTATAAGACATGTTGATTGATGGATTGATTGATTAACAAGACATGTGATTAGTTTGCTTGTTGTTGATTTGATTTGATGGATGGTCTATGCTTTTTTGTATCTGCTTAGGTATTCAATTTGTGCGGGATAATTTATTGCTTTGATTCTCATGTGTTTGTTTTTGTGATTTTTAGGACATTTTGTAATTTTTTGGATTTTTTCAAGACATTTTATGATTTTTTATTTATTTTTGGATTACAAGAAAGATGTATTTGTTTGCCCCAATGTCTAGCAAGACAAGGAATATTATGAATGGATGAATGAATTGGTGGGATGGAAATAGATAGATTAAATATGGAGGTAGATTATTATAAAACATGAAGGGACATATCAAGAGCTTTTTGAAACCATGTTTTTGCATTTTTCTTTTTGTCCTTAGTTTTGATCAAAGATCAAGGATGGAAAAGGGGATATGGATGAAGATAGGATATGGATAGGAGAAGCAAGATCATAAGTAGCAATGGATGATGGAAGGAAGGAACGAGTTTGGTAAGGGATATGAACTAGAAGGTATTGATAAGTTGAAACAAAGAGGATGCTTGATGCCTATGAAGATCATTAACCTCATCAAGATCAAAGGTGGAAAAACAAGATAGGGTGATGGGTAGTGGATGAGAGATAATGGGAGGTTTGGTAGGAAGGATAGAGTGAATGAAACTTGCTCCCAAGTATTTGTTAGTTAGATGAGAGCGGGGGGGGGGGGCGGGGGGGGGGTGAATCAGATAAACTCACAATTCATTGATCTATCCAGATTCAACCTCGGTAGAACTTACTTGATATGCAACTATGACTGTAAATCATTCAAACTCATAAACTAATAAACTTGAAACAACAAAACACATATAATACCATATTTAACGTGGAAACCCAAATAGGGAAAAACCACTGTGAGATTTTAGACCCACTAAGAAAATATACTCTTCTAGAGTATGCTTGATTAAAAGCCAATCCTGTTAAAGATTACATAAACACATTACTAGATGTGACCCGGTCAAGGGATTTCCCTCAGATCTATCAGAATCTTGCACTTTGTTAGAAGTGACCTTGTCAAAGGATTTCAAACACTCATTCAGAATGTTACCTTGCTAGAGGATTTACAAATAAGACTGTTAGGTCCACTCGGTTAAGAGATTTCCTGTCACTTACAAAATAAATAACAGTAATAAAATATATCTACAACTTCACATCTGAAATGTTAAAGCAGATTCTATGTGCTCAAAATAATCTTGTCATAAGACTTATCTTCCTCCTTGCTGGCCTTCTCAATCTATTCTTCAATCTGATCTTCAATATTCTGTACTCGGTAATCACCTCTGCAGTATCACTACTCTTCCATTTTCCCACATTCTGTGTTCATCAACTTTTCCTTATTTATAAGCAATTCCAAACCGCTTAATCTCCTTAATCACATTTCCCATGATTAATCTTAGCCATCAGATCTTCAAACTTGACTAGGTTCATTGAATCCTTCGGACTAAAAAATGTTTTATCTTGCCTTGGAACTTGTATACCTTCCTTGATACTAGTGCTTAGATATAACCGTTCAATCTGTGCTATAGATCCAAGTCTTGAATTTTCATTGCCGTTGATCCTTAAAAAACTTCTTGCACGACATTCCAATCATCTATAAATCTCTAGCTCATTGGCATCCTTCATTTAATAATGTATTTATTCATCCAATGCATTTTGTTACTGCTTGGTTGATACTCGGTAAATACAGAACTTTACTCGGTAACTTCTTCCTTCTTTTATTGACACTGATAACCTTGGTGTTTACCGACTAGCTCCTTGCTCAGTAAAATAGAGCAATATCAAACCTTTACTCATTCTGATGCATGAAATCTTTTCTCCTTCTTATTCAGTCTTCGAATACACATAGATA
Source organism: Cryptomeria japonica (assembly GCF_030272615.1). Lineage (NCBI taxonomy): Eukaryota > Viridiplantae > Streptophyta > Pinopsida > Cupressales > Cupressaceae > Cryptomeria > Cryptomeria japonica. The sequence goes on from NC_081409.1 coordinate 182,264,775, forward strand.
GGATATCAAAACAATCAAAATAACGTAATCTCATCACTGTCTACATGGTAATAGTTGCCCATTGAATAACTTATTACTCCCCTTCATTTTCACATTCTTTCTGCGTCACTTACCAACATCTTTATACTCATCAAAACATACTTTTTAAGATATGGCAATATCATACTGAATTAGAAAATCAATTGCTTGACATCAATGACAAAATAATATTATTAAGACATTAATCATCCTTTATCAATTATATCAACAATCTCCAACAACCTTCTCAATATCAAAAAACTTAATTTAATGCCAACAATCTCCCCCTTTGGCATTGATGGCAATACCAACTTGATTTATTCCAATTGATTCGGACTGCTGTTATTCTTCTCCTATTATCCTTGAGCTGTAAACTTCTCCTGTAATCTTCTCCCCATGTCATTAGTCTTCTCCCCCTTTGACAACAATGCCAAAAGTAAAGCTAATTCATGATTACTTCCCCTGTGAAGTAATTTCCTTGCTTGTTAAAACAAATACAAATGCATCATCTTAGTCTCGGTCAGGGCATCTTGTCTTCATTCACTATTTCCTGCACTACTTTAGATGACCTTCTAAAGTGTGTAAATCAGCATCAACTCACAAATAGTATTATGTAGAGTCATAGAATTGATGCTTTCACCGAACTCTGTCAGTGAGTACTAGATAGGGGTAGGACCCCTAACTTACTTCTGAGATACTCAAAAGTGTCCCTTGGCAGTGGCTTTGTGAAGATGTCTACTAGTTGTTCCTTTGTGCTAACATACTCTAGCATAACTTTCTTTTCTTGAACTTCTTCTCTTAGATAATGATACTTTATAGAGATATGCTTTGTCTTAGAGTGCATTACCAGATTCTTTGAAATGTTAATAGCACTTGTATTATCATAAAATATAGTTATTGGCTCGGTAACTGTCTCATTCATACCTTCCAACAATTGTTTGATCCATGCTATATTGGTACAATTCAATGCTACAACGACATATTCAGCTTCAACTGTTGACTGTGAAATGCATCCTTGTTTCTTGATAAGCCAACTCACTAGTCTTTCTCCCAAAAAGAAAGCTCCACCACTTGTGCTTTTCCTATCATCAATATTTCCTGCCCAATTAGCATCAGTATAGACTTTTAAGTCAAAATCATTCCTCTTTTTATATAGTAAACCATAATCTTCGGTGCCTCTCAAGTATCTAAAAATTCTCTTGATTGCTGTCATATGGGTTTCTTTGGGATCTACAGAAAATCTTGCAACTATACCTACTGCATGTGCTATATCATGCCTGCTATGAACTACATATTGCAACTTTCCAATCATAGATCAATAAAGTGTCTCATTAACAGATGCAGATCCATCATTCTTTGATAGTTTACAATTAGTAGTCATAGGAGTACTTACAGGTTTAGAATCCTCCATTCCAATTTTCTTCAAGATTTCCTTTATATACTTGGATTAAGTAATGAAAATCCCATTTTTCATTTGCAGTATCTGTAAACCTATAAAATACTTTATTTCATCGATTAATGACATCTCAAATTCTTTGCACATTTCATTTCCAAAGTTCTTGCATAAAGAATCATTTCCACAAAAAATAATATCATCAACAAATATGACTGAAATTGGTATTCCATTATCCTCATCATTCTTCATATACATGTTACTGTTTTCACTAGTCCTCATAAATCCAATCTTGATTAAGAAAGAGTGCAACCTTTCATACCATGCTCTAGGTGCTTGCTTTAGGCCATATAAAGCTTTGTTCAACTTACATACTTGATCTTTATTCTTCTCTTCAATAAATCCTTCAGGCTGTTCAATGTAAACTTCTTCTTCTAGTATACCATTCAAAAATGCAGATTTAACATCCATTTGATATACCTTGAAATTTTTATAAGCAACATATGCCAACAATGTTCTCACTCCTTCAAGTCTTGCCACAGGTGCAAAAGTCTCACCATAGTCTATTCCTTCTTCTTGAGCATAACCTTTGCAAACTAGCCTTGCTTTATTCCGAATGACCTCACCTTTTTCATTTAGCTTATTTGTGAAAATCCACTTTGTACCGATTATATTTTTCTCTTTTGGCCTTGGGACCAGTGTCCATGTTTCATTTTTCTTGATTTGTTCAATCTCTTCTGTCATAGCATTCACCCAATCTTCATTGCTTAATGCCTCTTTTACTATCCTTAGTTCAAACTTGGATATCAGAATGTGTTCTATCTTAGTTTGTTCCTTGTCATCACTGGAGCATCCATATCTCCTATAATCTAACTTGATTCATGATTTCTTCTGACATATTTTGCTAATATAGGCTCGATAGGCTCTATATGATCTTCTTCATCACTTGGTAACTGAGTATTTTCTTTATCGGCTTTCTTGGTTAGACTTCTCGGTTGTACATATACAAACTCTTCATAATCTTCTAGTTCTTTGGAGTTTCCTTCATCATTCCTTTCTGCAAATTCATCAATTTTCACATTTGCACTTTCCACTATTTTGTTAGATGATTTGATCAGACATTTAAATGCTTTACTCCTAGAGGAATAACCAAGAAATGTTCCTTCCTCACTTTTCTAATCAAATTTTTGATTTCTGTCATCTTTGTGAATATAACATCTACTTCCAAATATTTTAAAATAACTTACATTTGGTTTCTTGTCATACCAGATTTCATACGGTGTCTTCATAGTTCCTTTCTTCAGTTGTACTCGGTTCAGGGTGTAAACTGTAGTGCTTATTGCTTCTCTCCAAAATATTTGAGGTACTCTCTTTTCTATCATCAAGGTTCTGGCACAATCTACAATTGATCTGTTTCTTCTTTTAGCTATCCCATTTTGCTGTGGTGTTCTCAGTGCAGACACTTGTCTCTTTATACCATGATCATTGCAAAATAAGTTAAATTCATCTAAAATGAACTCTCCTCCTCTATCAGATCTTAGACATTTCAACTGTCTTCCTGTTTCATTTTCAACTCTTTCCTTATTCCATTTGAACATTTGAAAGACTTCTGATTTCTCTTTTAAAAACATAACTGACATCATCCTTGAGTAATCATCCACAAATAATATGAAGTATTTATCACCATAATAACTTTGAACTTTCATAGGACCACAAAGATCAGTGTGCAAAAGATCTAAAATTCCTTTAGAAGTGTAAGACTTACTTGTAAAGCTTGATTTTGTCATCTTACCCATCTGGAATCCTCGATAGATTGCATTCTCAGGTTTTTCCAAGCTCGGTAGACCTCTTACTCGGTGCTTCTTACTTATTTTGATCATGTTATCAAAATTTACATGACAAAACCTTTTATGCCATAACCAAGTGTCTTCTATTTTTGCATACAGACAATTGTTCTGAGTTGAGTCAAGATGAAATGTATTACCTCTTGTTTGAGTCCCAGTAGCAGCCAACTTTCCATGTTTGTCATGAACTTTGACAATTCCTTTCTAAAATTCTATTCGGTATCCTATATTGTTTAGCTGTGCTACACTCAACAAATTGTATTTCAAACCTTCAACCCAATATACATCATCACATTTAGCATTGTCAAGAAGTGTGATAGATCCTTTACCTTTCATAGGACATGGTGCATCATTACCAAATCTTACATAACCTCCATCATAATCTTCTAATTTAACAAACTTGTGTTTATCGCCTGTCATGTGATGTGAGCATCCACTATCTATGATCCAAGAATCATTATTATTTATGTGTGATATTAAGGATTTTTATTCATACCTTTCTTCGTCTGATCCATATTTGATAGCCACATATACAACTTCCTCTTTCTCAGTCCCATCAGATTTATCATCATTGGATTCCTCATCAGCTACTAGGCACGTCTTTCTATCTCTCCTTCTGAAGTCTCGATGCCCTCTGTATTGGTAGTCTTTCTGTCTATTTTCTCAGTATTCTCTCTTTTTATTAGATTCTTTTTCAGGACAGTTTGAAGCCATATGTCCAATTTTATCACATTTAAAACATTTCAAAGGTAACTTTCCTTTATACTTACCTTTGCCTCTCGGTAACCTTCTGGCCAATAATGCTTCAAACTCTTCTTGCTTTCTCATTTCCTCATATAGTTTATGTACTTCTTCCATGTTTTTGCGAAATCTCTCACTTGCTCCACTATGATTTCCTTCAACATACTTATACATTCTATCGTTGTAATTATTAGATTCATCAAGATGAAAAGAACTGAATGCAGATTCAACTTTGTTAACCGAAGACCCACTGTTATCAAAATTACTTAACTCAAAAGCATGTAGCTTACCGATAGTAGCATCCAAAGAGACTGACATGTTTGGTACATACCTTAATTCATTAATTGTAGATACTCAAATGGCATAAGCAGGTAGAAGTATTCTCAGCAACTTACTTGTTACATCCTTTTCTTCAATAGTTCCTCCCGCTCCTTTGATTTGATTGACAATTTCCTTTAACCTTGTATTGTATTGGATTATGTTCTCACCTTCATTCATTCTCATGGATTCAAGTTGTCCTCTTAGACTGTCTACTTTTGCTCTTTGAACATGTTCATCATCACCATACACAGATATAAGCTATTCCACATAGCTTTGGCATCATTACAACCTTCTAGATCATTAAACTTTGAGTCGGTCAATGCTAATGTTATTTCAATCATTGCTTGAATATGTTCTTGCTTTGCCTTCATCTCTTCCATTGTCATCGGGTAGGTGCTAGGTGTAGTGTAATCATTCTCTAGATAATATGTTGCATATTCTCCAATTCTTGATAAGTGCAGCTTCATCCTTTTCTGCCATGTGGAGAAACTTGACTTGTTCAACTTTGGTGCATCCCTTTTATACATCTTCGGATCTTGCCTCAAGTTCCTTTAAACTTTTCTTTTGGAGTTCTAGCTCTGATACCAATTGTTAGTTAGATGAAAGCGGGGGGGGGGGGGTGGGGGGGGGGTGGGGGGTGAATCAGATAAACTCACAATTTATTGATCTATCCAGATTCAACCTCGATAGAACTTACTTGATATGCAACTATGACTATAAATCATTCAAACTCATAAACTGATAAACTTGAAACAACAAAACACATATAACACCAGATTTAACGTGAAAACCCAAATAGGGAAAAACCACTGTGGGATTTCGGACCCACTAAGAAAATATACTCTTCTAGAGTATGCTCGGTTAAAAGCCAATCCCATTAAAGATTACATAAACACATTACTAGATGTGACCCGGTCAAGGGATTTCCCTCAGATCTATCAGAATCTTGCACTTTGTTAGAAGTGACCTTGTCAAAGGATTTCAAACACTCATTCAGAATGTTACCTTGCTAGAGGATTTACAAATAAGACTATTAGGTCCATTCGGTTAAGAGATTTCCTATCACTTACAAAATAAATAACAGTAATAAAATATATCTGCAACTTCACATTTGAAATGTTAAAGTAGACTCTATGTGCTCAAAATAATCTTGTCATAAGACTTATCTTCCTCCTTGTTGGGCTTCTCAATCTATTCTTCAATCTGATCTTCAATATTCTATACTCGGTAATCACCTCTGCAGTATCACTGCTCTTCTATTTGCCCGCATTTTGTGTTCATCAACTTTTTCTTATTTATAAGCAATTCCAAATCGCTTAATCTCCTTAATCACATTTCCCATGATTAATCTTAGCCATCAGATCTTCAAACTTGACTAAGTTCATTGAATCCTTCGAACTGAAAAACATTTTATCTTGCCTTGGAACTTGTATACCTTCCTTGGTACTTGTGCTCGGATATAACCGTTCAATCTGTGCTATAGATCCAAGTCTTGAATTTTCATTGCCGTTGATCCTTAACAAACTTCTTGCACGATATTCCAGTCATCTATAAATCTCCAGCTCATTGGAATCCTTCATTTAATAATGTATTTATTCATCCAATGCATTCTGTTACTGCTAGGTTGATACTCGGTAAATTCAGAACTTTACTCGGTAACTTCTTCCTTCTTTAACCAACACTGATAACCTTGGTGTTTACTGACTAGCTCCTTGCTCAGTAAAATAGAATAGTATCAAACCTTTACTCATTCTGATGCATGAAATCTTGTCTCCTTCTTATTCAGTCTTTGAATACACATAGATAGGATATCAAAACAATCAAAATAACATAATCTCATCACTGTCTAACTCAGTAATAGTTGCCCATTGAATAACTTATTACTCCCCTTCATTTTCACATTCTTTCTGTGTCACTTACCGACATATTTATACTCATCAAAACATACTTTTTAAGATATGGCAACATCATACTGAATCAGAAAATCAATTGCTTGACATCAATGACAAAATAATATTATTAAGACATTAATCATCCTTTATCAATTATATCAACAAACTTAATGTAATGCCAATGGTATATAGGTGTCCATTTGCAAAAGAGGTGATGTGTGATATGTTTAAAACATATAGTGCCACCCGAATAAGTGTTCCTTAATATTTCAAAGATAGAGACCCAACGCATACTTAGAACCTTTGAAAAATTAAACTGAACATATCTAGTGACTAGGAAGCATAATCAAAAGGGAAGAAGAATCCCAAACTGTATCAAGATACTTAGTCTTTGATTACCCATGTGTGTGCAAGTGCATTCATTCTAGCTCATATGATCATTGTAATATTTAGAATCCGATGTGACTAGCTATGTGAGTTATCCTGACTTCAAAAGCATCCTAGATAGAGCCTAACTACCAGCGAGCGTCCATAGCTCCGATGAGGTTATCATTGTAATCTCATGAATATTTCTCCATTTCCATCTAGGCGTCCATAGCCCCAATAGAGTTACTCGAATGTTCCCAAAGCCAAACATTTTGATATTGTATATCATTTCATTTTTGCTCTTCTTTTCTCAACATTTCTTTTCTTGTTCATGCTTTTGTTTCGATATTTTGATATTGTTTTTCCTCTTGTCATTGATTCTTTTATTCATTAGCTCGTAAGCAATGAAACTCAGACATGTTCAAGAATTATAGTGGCGCTAAAGTAGGTTTTTTAGATTTTTCACTAGCCACATCTTCGACTAAGAGATCACAATGATTTCGATAAATTGATTAAGTGTGTATGATATAGTAACCAGAAGATGTTGGTATCAAGATACAATTGATTCTCTTTCCAAATTGAGTATGCATCCCAACCAAAAGATAGTGTTAAAGAGGATCAACCTCAAATTTTGAAGTGTTTCATGAATATATATTTGTTGGGAAAATAGGTGTTGTGTACATCTTGCATAATAATATTATAATTATAATATTTATTTATTATGTGGTTTCCCATGTACATGTAATGCAATATTTATTTATTTGATGTTGCACATGGACGTGTAACATGTAAAGATTCCTTGGAAATATTCTCGGGACCACTTGTTGAGTTGTATTGTAACATTGAGATTATTATATTGTATTTATTTGATATTGACGAAAAATATTTAAAAAGAGAAAACTTAGTACCCAATATTAAATGTGGGGTCAAACGGGTAGGTAAGCACATGGTTTTTTAGCACAAGGTTTTACTTTACCACTAGTTGTTTTTGTGTGAGCTTGGGTCTATAATTTAGCAAGCACATGTTAGTGGTTAAGGTTGGCTGGTGGTTTTGGGCTATCATTGTATCGAGTCCGTTGGAGGATTGCATTTGTGAAGCATGACATGGGATGTGTGGATTCATGCTTAGACACGAGAATGCATTGGAGGGCTTGATGATTCAGAGGTATTCATTGTAACTCTATGTTGCTTTATGGTTGAATAATATGATGGAGTTGATAATATGATGAAACTATAAAGATCTGATCAACTACTAAGACGAGGGTGAATCAGTAGTTGGAAATAAAATAAATTTTCACTAAACTTATTTTCATCTTGGAATCAACTCACAAAGTTTACCGGTTTAGTCACTTTAACAAATTTGTAGCTACTCTGTTAAACCTTACCTATTGACCTAATACTTCAGTGATATAATGCAACAGATTTGAAACTTAAATATCCTTTGACCAAAAACTTAAACCACTTCACTAATACCAATAATAACATATTTCAGATCATTTCAAATCATTTAAATATATCTACACAGATTTACTAATCATTCATATCAACCATTCCAAAAACACATCCACAAAATCATTCACCACTTGACACAATGATTTTTCATGTGGAAACTAAAATGGGAAAAACCATAGTGGGGATGAATACCCACAAGTATTTTTGAACTCTTCTAAATTTCGTCCTATTAGGAGCCAAGCCTGGTTAGAAGCTTATACAAGAATGTTCTGTTAGGAACAGATCTGGTTAAGGACCACCCGATGAAGGGATTGACTACAAATACCTTGTTAAAGGTAACCTCAGTGGAGGATTTCAAATCCATGCTAATGGATCACCTGGTTAGAGGATTTTAACAAAAATCCTGTTAGAGCTTACCCTGTGAGGGGATTTCAAACCACTGTAATGGTTAGAGAACAACAGGTTCTTTCACCGATCTGGAAGTAACACTTCCTTGCTGAATTATATCCTTTACCGCTCCTATTTGCCTTCACATCATTCTATAGACACACCTCCTGGTTTGACAACAATCACTTTCACACTTAATCAAATTTACGAACAACTCATTCAATCAATCCATCAACCTTATGAACAAATACCTAGGTCGGTAACACAACACAAACCCTAAAATTCTCATATAGATTACAAACACATCGGTTCAATCTTGACCGTTAGATTACATGCAATCAACTTTACATTCTTCTAGGCATCTACAACTTCTCCTTGATCATTGCACTTTGAATCTTGTAACACATCACATGTTTGTCACTTCATACTATGCATTTGACAATTCTCATAAAAAAATGATTATCTTTATGGGCCAAATTCTTCTAGAAACTCATCATGAGCAACATGCTTTTGTGGCATCTTCATCACCGATCATCATTCAGTCAAAAATCATCACAACTGATCTCCAAGCTTCATCGTATAGGGTTTTGCTTCTCAACTGGATAGGGTTACTGATTGATCTTCACTACTTCATTACCGGTTGCTTTACTGCTTCATTATCGGTTGCTATTGCCATCAATGACAACACTTCCTAAATACTTCTTCAATGCAATCTTCATGCAATGCCAACATTGTCCCCTTTTGGCATTGATGGAAATACAAATATCAATACCAATTGATTGTCATGATTGAGAGTAAAACATATACTATCCTTGAAATGATTCAGGTATAGGAATCCTAGTTTATATTTTTCAACATAAACTATCCTTCAACTGTATCTACATATCTTCAGTTGGTAACTGATCCACGATCTGTCTTCTCTCCTTAACATATAACATATACTTTTCCTTTTTGTCCCTCAATCATATACTTTTCTCCCCCTTTGACAACAATGCCAAAGTGAAGGTAAACCATTTTGTTTCTTATCCATACTTCATTGATCTGCAATTAGCTGCTCCCCCTGTGGAGTAGCTCCATTCTTCACCAATCCTTCTTCAATAATTACAATAGGCTCCAAGATTGATGTCTTCTATATCTTGTTAATTGACTTGATGTAGGGGTATAACCCCTAACTCACCTCTGAAATATTCAAATGTAGCCTTAGGTAGAGGCTTAGTAAAAATATCTGCTAGCTATTCTTTAGTGGAAACATGCTCCAGTGATACATCTTTGCTTTGAAATTTCTCTCTCTGGAAATGATACTTCAACTCTATATTCTTTGTCCTAGCATGCAACACCGGGTTCTTAGAAATATTTATAGCACTTGTGTTATCACAAAAAATCCTTACCGGTTTTGATATCTTCAACTTGAAACCTTCCAATATGTGTTTCATCCAAATTGCTTGTGTACAATTCATGTAAGCTGCAACATACTCAACTTTTGTTGTTGATTGAGAGATACAACTCCGTTTCTTGATGCTCCAAGACACTAATCTGCCTCCAAGAAAAAATGCTCCTCTGGTTGTACTTTTCCTATCATCAACATTGCCTGCCCAATCTGCATCGGTATAGACTTTTAAGTCAAAGTCTTCTGCATATGGATACCATAATCCATAATCTATTGTGCCTTACAAGTATTTGAAAATTCTCTTAGTTGCAATCATGTGTGACTCCTTCAGATTTTTCTGAAATCTAGCAACCAATCCTACTGCATGAGCAATGTCTGGTCTACTGTGGACAACATAATATAGCTTACCTATCATGGATTTGTATTCTTTTTCATCAACTGGTGTAGAATCATCTTCCTTTGACAATTTACAGTCTGTAACCATTGGTGTTCCAACTGGTTTAAAATCTCCCATTCCAAAAGCTCTCAACACTTCCTTCACATACTGGGATTGTGTAATAAATATTCTTTCCTTCATCTGTTGGATTTGCAAACCTATGATTTTTTTTTATCTCACCTACTAGTGACATCTCAAATTCATTCTTCATTTCATTAGCAAAATCATGACATATATCATCATTACCTACAAAAATGATTCCATCAACAAATACCTCACTTACCAGTATTTTATCTCCTTCTATCTTGAGATATATGTTACTATCTTAACTAAGTGAGAGTGCAATCTTTCATACCATGCTCTTGGTGCTTGTTTCAATCCATATAGTGCCTTATGAAGCTTGCACACCATATCTTTTTCTTCAGTTAATGCATAACCATTTGGTTGTTCTATATAGACTTCTTCTTCCAATATTCCATTTAAGAATGTTGATTTAACATCCATTTGATATACCTTAAATCCTCTATATCCTGCAAATGCAAGTAGAGTCCTTACTCCTTCCAATCTTGCTACTGGTGCAAATGTCTTATCATAATCTTCACCTTCCTCTTGTGCATATCCTTTGCATACCAGTCTGGCTTTATTCATGACCACTACTCCATCTTCATTTAGTTTGTTTCTGAATACCCACTTTGTGCCTATTACATTCTTGTTTTCCGGTCTGGGTACCAATGACCATGTATTAATCTTCTCTATCTGATCAAGTTCTTCTTCCATTGTCTTGATCTAGTCTTCATCTGCAAAGGCTTCTTTTGCTGTTCTAGGCTCAATGGTGGAGATCATACAAGAGTTTTCTCTTAGCCTTCTAGTTAACACACTTGCATTCTTGTCTCCAATAATCTGATCAAGGCTATGGTTGAGTTTGACATACCTTGGAATAACATGATCTTGGTTTTCATGTTCTTCTTCTTCTTCACTTTCTTCATCTTCTGCTGGACCTTCCTATTCTGGTTGAACTGGGGCTTCTATGTTTAGTCCTCCAACTTTTGGCTTTACTGGTTCCAGTTCCAAAAACACTGTGTTTGGTTCTTCTTCTTCTTCCTTCTTCTTGCTGGTTTCTTCAGATTTTTCAGGAAATTCATCTACTTAGACACTGACACTTTCAATGATCTTCTTAGTCTGGTTGTTGTAGCACTTGTAAGATTTTATCTTGGCGGAGTAACCAAGAAACATGCCTTCATCACTTTTGGCATCAAACTTTCCAATATAATCACTTCTTTTAATAAAACATCTGCTACCAATTTTTTTGAAGTAACTGACATTCGGTGTTCTACCATACCAATATTCATAGGGTGTTTTGTCTTTACCTCTTTTGACCAATATCTGGTTCATTGTATAAACAACTGTGCTGACAGATTCTCTGCAAAATTTCTTAGCTACACCTCCTTGAATTAACATAGTCCTAGCAGCTTCAACCACTGATCGATTGTTCCTTTCTTCTATGGTGTCCTTGGTGTAGATAGCTGCCTCTTGATCCCATTGTTTTCTCAGTATCTAGTGAATTCCTCTGAAGTAAATTCACCACCTTGATCAATCCTTAAACATTTCAGCTTCCTTCCACTTTCATTCTCAACCAAGGCTCTGAATGCTTTAAATTCGCTGAATGCTTTTGTATTGTCTTTCAAGAATGTGACCCACATTATCCTTGAGTAGTCGTCGGTAAATATCATGAAGTATTGATCTCCTTGAATAGTCCTAGTCTTCATTGGTCCACATAGATCAGTATGAACCAAATCTAGCAAATGTTCAGCTGAGAAAGATTTGCTCTTCAAGGTTGAGGATGTATTTTCCCTAACTGACATTCCTTGCACAAAGAATTCACCGGTTTGTCTAACTGTGGCAATCCTCTTACTGATTTTGACTTGCTAACTCTTACAATGTTATCATAATTCACATGACAAAACCTCCGATGCCAAATCCAACTATCTTCTAATTTTGCAATCAAACAAATGTTGATTTTAGAGTTTATGTGAAATAGGTTACCTTTGGTTTGTTTGCCAGTTAAAATCAGTTCACCTTTTCTTCCAAAGATCTTGCAAACTCCATTCTTAAATTCTAACATGTAACCTTTGTCATTGAGTTGAGCAACACTCAAAAGATTGTATTTCAGACCTTCAACCCAGTAGACATCATCTACACTACTCTTACAATTAAGGGAAATAGATCCTTTGCCTTTCACCATGTAGGGAGAGTTATTCCCAAATCTGACAACAGCTCCATAAAATTCATTCAATGTTAGAAACTTGCTCTGGTCACCAGTCATGTGGTGTGAACAACCACTGTCAATAATCCAATCATCTAAATTATCCAAGTGAGAGACCAATGCCTTCTGATCTAATATGTCTTCTTTGATAGCAACAAAGACAATGCCCTCACTTGTATCTTCCTCAGATTCTTCATCTGTAATACCTTCATCCATTGCAATGAGACAATTTATTTTTCCTTTTCCTTTAAACTTACTATATTTCTCTTGTTTTTCCTTGTTATCTTCATTAGGACATTTAGCAGCAATATGTCCTATCCGGTTACATGCAAAACATTTCAGTGGTAATTTACCTCTATACTTACCGGTACCTCTAGGTAACCACTTGACGAACAATATTTCAAGTTCCATCAGGCTATCTTCATCATCTACCTCTCTGCTGGATCTAGATTCATGACTGTGACTTACTTCTCGACTTTTCCTTACTGGTGGGGTTGAGACTAAGGCTTTAAATGCAGATTCTGACCTCTGAACACTTCCATAAAAACCATTTAAAATGCAGTTAATTTACCAATGATAGAGTCAAGAATTACCTTTGTCTTGTCAATAGATTTGATTTCTTGAATGGCTGCAACTCTGATAGTGTAGACCAGTAGAAGGGTTCTCAATACCTTACTAACCACAGTGGCATCCTCCACTGTACCTTCAATACTTTTGATTTCTCTAACTATCTCCTTGATTCTCTGACCATACTGTTGAATGTTTTCACCTTCAACCATTCTCATATCATCAAATTTTCCTCTGAGACTCTCTTCCTTTGCTATCTTTACATTCTCATCACCGCCACAAATTTCTTCCAGTTTCTTCCAAACTTCATGTGCAGTCTCCAATCCATGAACATCAACATATTCTGAATCTGACAAGGTACTGATGATGGATTCCAATGCTTGGTTGTTCTCCAGTTTCTCCTTCTTCTCATCATCTATCAGAATTCCACTAGGCAAGTTATACTTCGTAACAACATGATCCCAATATTGACTTCCTAAGCTCTTGATGTAAATATTCATCCTATCAATCTAGATTCTATAATTATCTCTATTGAACTTCAGACCCTCTCTCTTCATCATTTTCTCCCGATCTTTTCCTCAAGCTATTAGGCTTATACTTAAGAGGACCTGGAATGCTCTGATACCAATTGATAATATGATGAAACTATAAAGATCCAGTCAACTATTGAGAGGGGAGTGAATCAGTAGTTGGAAAATAAACTAAATTTTCACTAAAATTATTTTCATCTTAGAATCAACTCACAAAGTTTACTGGTTTAGTCACTTTGACAAATCTGCACCTGCTCTGTTAAACCTTACCGGTTGACCTAATACTTCAGTGATATGCAACAGATCTGAAACTTAAATATCCTTTGACCAAAACCTTAAACCACTTCACTAATACCAATAATAACATATTTTAGATCATTTTCAATCATTTAAATATATCTATGTAGATTTACCAATCATTCATATCAACCATACCAAAAACACCTCCACAAAATCATTCACCACTTGACACAATGATTTTTCACGTGGAAACCCAAATGGGAAAAACCATGGTGGGGATGAATACCCACAAGTATTTTTGAACTCTTTTGAAGTTCGCCCTGTTAGGAGCCAAGCTTGGTTAGAAGCTTATACAAGAATGTTATGTTAGGAACAGATCCAGTTAAGGACCACTCGGTTAAGGGATTGACTACAAATACCCTATTAAAGGTAACCTCAGTGGAGGATTTCAAATCCAAGCTAAGGGATCACCTGGTTAGAGGATTTTAACAAGCCTGTTAGAGTTTACCCTATGAGGGGATTTCAAACTGGTGTAATGGTTAGACAACAACAGGTTCTTTGACCGATCTGGAAATAGCACTTCCTTGCTGAATCATATCCTTTACCGCTCCTATTTGCCTTCACATAATTCTGTAGACACACCTCCTGGTTCAACAACAATCACTTTCACACTTAATCAAATTTGCCAACAACTCATTCAATCAATCCATCGATCTTATGAACAAATACATTAGGTCGGTAACACAACACAAACCCTAGAATTATCATAGAGATTACAAACACATCGGTTCTATCTTGACCATTAGATTACATGCAATCAAATTTACATTCTTCTAGGCATCTACAATCGCTCCTGGATCATCACACTTTGAATCTTGTAACACATCACACGTTTGTCACTTCATACTATGCATTTGATCATTCCCAAGATAAACGATTATCTTTACATGCCAAAACCTTCTAGAAACTCATCACGAGCAACATGCTTTTGTGGAATCTTCATCATTGATCATCATTTGGTCATAAATCATTACAACTGATCTCCAAGCTTCATCGATTAGGGTTCTGCTTCTCAACCAAATAGGGTTACCGGTTGATCTTCACTGCTTCGTTATCGGTTGCTTTACTAATTCATTACTGGTTGCTATTGACATCAATGACAACACTTCCTAATATACTTCTTCAATGCAATTTTCTTGCAATGCCAATAGGAGTATGGATGCTTTTGGAGGCTGGGTTTTTCCCTCATGAGGGTTTTCCCAAGATACATCTTGTGTTATCTTGTGGCTTGTCTATTTTGATCGTTGCATTATAGTGATTCCATAAGCTTGTATGCATGCTTTCTCTCATGGGTTATTTAGGAAATGAATTATTTGAATGTGGGTAAAAAGCATTATTTCCTAACAAGTTTTATCAAAGATTTCATGGTTGATTTGGGATGATAACCCTAGCTTGAGTGGAAGAGGTGCAAATTGGAAGCCATGAACATGCATGAAAGGATTGAGACATTACAAGGTATGGGATACACTTGCAGGTTGTTTTATTGTAGATTTGAGGTCTTTAGGTTTGGTGTTGTGATGGGTTGTTTGCAGATTTGGGGTTTGGAAAATATTTGGTCAAAAGGGTTTCCTTTGGATATGCATTTAAATGAGGGTTTTGGGGGAAGTCTGCAGAGATGATCCTGTGGGACAAAACAAACCTCACCATTGGATCCAGGTTGGCCAAGAAACCAAAATTCATATAAAATTTGATCTATTTTGATCACTGTTAAAAAATTACAAAATTTTGAGTTGATGGCTACGACAACTGTCAAATTTGGTCTGTGTCTGCAGAAAAAAAAAATGAAAAAAAGAGATCCCATCAGATTAAAAAATTCGTACCTGCAAAATTAAAAAAAAATAGGGGGACAAAAAATGATTTTGAAAGGAAAAAAAAAAAATAAAATATTTTTTGACCCGTGGGTGGATGCACCCTCATCCCCAAGGGCCCACTCTACAGGCTGTAGCCCGTGGCAGGTATTGCAGTACACTGCAGACCCGCAGTGCCTTGCTGGCAGGGGTACCACCGATAGTGGGTACTGACAAGGGTGGGCCCCCATCGGTGGCCCCACCATTGTTTGCCTCTCCCAATGGGTGTTAAACGTTTTAACTGCCAAATTAAAAAAAAAAGCGTCGTTAATTAAAATTAAAATCGACTCCACTTTATATGTTGGCTCGACTTTGGGGTCTAAAATTAAATTATTTTGTACCATTTTATCTTTCCCTCAAGTGTAGTTCAGACCTATAGGTCTAACCTACACTTTGTTTTAGCCATTCACTACTTTGGTGTAGATCAGACCTATACGTCCAACCTACACTAGTTTTACCTTATGCACTTTTTAGGTGTAGTTCGGACCTATAGGTCCGATCTACACCAATCACATGTTTTTCCCCAAGGTGCAAATTGGGTCCATAAGTCTAAATTACACCTATCCTTTTTTCCAAGTGAAGTTTGGGGCTGATGCTCTGCAAAAAGGATTAGAAAATCTGTTTGATGGCAACACACACAAGAGCACAAGAAACAAACGTTAGTGTTAGCAACAAAAGATTATCCTAAACAGGCATATCAAGAGAGATATTAAGCATGAAATAGAAAGCATATAAACATAAAATGAAATAGCTAATCAAGATGCTCATAGTTGCTCCTCCCTTGTTCCTCTCCTCTCCAAGTCCCAAATGAGTGTAGCTCTCAGCAGCTTTTTGCACTATGGATGCTTATGGAGGATTGAGATTTAATACTAAGCTTCAAATATGAAATGAAAAGCTAAATACTATGCTAGAGTAGATAGTGATGCTATGAAAAAGCTCTATGCTAATGCCAGTATAACAACAATACTCTAAAATGCTTCTCTTTTGCTTGAGGAGAAGGGTTCTATTTATAGAAGAAATGGGGAAATGAAGGGTTAAGATTGAATGGTTTAATCAAGGGCCAAGTTTGAAAGTTGGGGATCCATGTGCACAATTGGCACCAATAAAATGGTGACAAGTTTCAACATAGGATTGGGTTGAGAGAAGAGGTTGGAGGCATTAAAGGCCTGAGAAGACCTCATGGTTATCTAGAAGGTAAGGGTCAAGTCTAAATTAGGATTACCCACTGGATTAGGAGTTAATGCAAGGATAAACCTTTGTGCAAATGATTAAGAGATAATCATGGTCAAAGCATTAAAGGCTTGATGAGACCCTTGGGTTGGGTAGAGGTTGAGTCAAAACAAATGTTTTAACCATGTGGGAGGGTTTGAGGTAACCATTAATGGTTATTGGAGACTTTGGGGATTAAGTGGTTGAAGGTTGAAAGCCTTCAATGGTTATCCAAGACTTTGAGGGTTAATTTGTTGAACACACAAAGCATTAATTGCTTTTCAAAGACTTTGGAGTCTTTGAGAAGTGACTCCAATTTGCTTAGGAATGTGACAATATTTAAGGGATGGATTTAGGCTAATTAGGAAGGGTTTAGAAGAATCTAGAAGGGGTTTAGGCATACAAGTGGATTTTGTAGGAAAATGCAAGTGGGAGAAATTTTGGTATTTTCAATTAAAATAAAATCATTTATTTCAATTAAATGGTGTAAGTTGAATTTGGATAAATATTTAAATAAATATTAATTTATTTAAATGAGAAAAAGAAGATAAAGCATTTAAAATGCTTGAAGACTTTGAGGGAAACCATTAAAGGCTTGAAGACTTTAAGGAAAACCATTAAAGTCTTTAAGAAGACTATAGAAGGAAGCCATCAAGTTTGAAGACTTTAAAGCCATCAAGTTTGAATACTTTAAGGGAAACCATTAAAGGTTTCAAGTGGGTGAGGATAAATAGGATTTTAAATAAATAATTTATTTAAAATAGTTGTGCAACTTGCTTTTGTAGGAAAATACAAGTGGGTGGAGGATAAAGGTGATTTTAAATAAATTATTTATTTAAAATAATTGTGCAACTTGCTTTTGTAGGAAAATACAAGTGGGTGGAGGATAAAGGTGATTTAAATAAATGATTTATTTATTTAAATGTGAGAGGTGGGATTTTGGGGGATTTAAATAAATATTAATTTATTTAAATGTGAGAGGTGGGATTTTGGGGGATTTAAATAAATATTAATTTATTTAAATGTGAGAGAAGATTTAATTAAACAAATATGATTTATTTATTTAATTAATGGTATGAATTTGGTTAAGTGAATTAAATCAAATAAATTGAATAATTTATTTAATTAATAGGAGAATAGGGTTAAGATGAATTAATTAAATATTAATTTAATTAATTATTAATTGATGGTTAAATAATCAAATAAATACTAAGTATTCATTTAATTAAGTGGACAGATTTATGTGACTACAGGGGCTATAAACCTGAACTACACCTTTGAACCACACTTAGCCATAGGTGTAAATCGGGCCTATGAACCTGAATTACACCAATTGCACACACATGTAAATAGGGTTTGTAGACCCGATTTACACTTGTTCTACCACGATACAATGGGGGTTTTGGAAACCCTAATGATGCCAAATTTTACATATGTAATGCATGATCTTGTTAAGTTCAAATGATAAAGATGGTTGATGAATTTCTCCTTACAAGTGTTGATGTTTTCCCAATTCTACAGTGCTATTCAAATGTTAGAACCATCTCTAGGGAAAAGACAATGAAGTTAAAGAAGCAAGAATCCTATCCAGTCTTCTCATCATCCTCATTGGCATCACACATTGTGAATACTAGATGAATCTGAAATACAGGTTACTTGGCAACAATATGAAGATTTTTTGAAGAAGGATGATCATAATAAAGACGTGTCTTTGGACACTTCATTTTTATGCATCTCTAGTGCAGTGACATTTTGTAATTTCAATCGACACTTCAAGTGTCATTTTGTAATTAGCTATCGACACCTTAGATATCATTCTATGTATGCTCTAGTACACATATAGGACTGCATGTGTCCTAAGTCAAATCAAACTCTATCTTTGACTTAGTCATGTAATTAGTTGTAACTTTTCCTATTTTCGTGCATCATCCCTCTTCTATATATATGAGGGTTATTGTTGTAATAAGAATCTCTTTTTTCCATCTTTTGGCAATGTAACAAAACTCTGTCAATTTGGGAAGCACTCTAAAACTTTGTTTTTAGATGTAAATTAAATTGCAATCGATAAAAGAGACAAGTTGCTTTCAAGCTTTGTGTTGGAACAAGTTGAAATGTGATGACACTATTTGGAGTTGATTGTGAGTATTGTGGTGTTATTTGAAAGAGTTTTAAACCTAATCTTGTAGTCTTTGAGCTGCTTATTGTGTTTAGAATTAATGTTATGTTGTCAAACTTGATCATGTGGTCTTTGAGCTACTTATCATGTTTGAAGCTAATGTTTCATGCTCAAGCAAAGAGATAAATTGTAGTCTTTGTGCTGTTTTTACTTTCTACATTTGTTCATTTAAGGTGAAGTGTATGTTGAAGTCTTTGAGCTACATGTATTTCATCTTTGTTCTTGAGGCTTTATAGGAAGTCATGTAAAGTCTTTGAGATTTCATGACTTTCTTGGTTAATTATGCTTGGTTGCACTTGAAAGTTTATTGTAAGAAAGGATCATCTATTCTGAAAGAAGATGATATGATGAAGGAAGAACACCTACTCTGAAAAAAGAGAATACGGTGAAAGTAACACCTTATTGATTAGCTAAGTGTACATATTTTAACTCCTAGATAAGTGTTAGTGGTTTTTAGTAGCGATAAAAAGGTGGAGCCTTCCCTTATAAATAGGAGAGATTATACCTTGCCTTCTGAGAGGTATTGTCTCACACACTATGGTAAAAATCCACATTTTGTAAGCCTCACCAGGTCTACAAAATTTTCACCCAACAAAGTCATTGAAATGAATGAATACAACACTCTTTAGTATGTAGATGATTTAAAAAGATGATATGTAGGATTAGGTTCCTTTAAGTGTTCCAATTCGAAAGATTCTTAGATTGATTTCTCCTAGAAGTGTGAATGGTAATTAATCTTGCTTGATGTGATCATCTAATGAAGGGATGCACATTGAATTTCTTTAATAATGTCTCTATGTACCAATAAATCATGTAATATATGTAACAAGTCAACTCATGGTAGGAATAAAATAGGTGGGAGTTGGCAAAATTTGAAATATAGGGACCAGTTCCTCGTCGTGTAGGATTAATCACATACCATGGAATTCACTCAAGATAGCGTTATAGTAATATTGATGCAAGGAATGAATGCCTCAATATGGAAGGGTAAAATACATATTAAATGTATAAAAGAGTTCATACAAATAAGGAATTATGAATAGACAAATGAGACCAACTTTACATAAAGTTGGTCTCATTTGTCAATATATAATTATTTCAAACTATTATTTTTTGAAAAAAATCAAAAAATAAATAATATTTGACTTAGATATATAAATACTTATCTCCTTTAAAAATATTTGGACGGCCAATTGATGTTTCAATCCAATAACAATTGATGTTTTTGACCTAGTGACTTGGAAAAAAAATTTAAAACTTTAGCTTGAAAAATATTTAAATAGTTTGGATGCAATAATCTCAATAAAATAGTGGATAAAACATACACAACAGTACATTATAGTCGACATCCAGTCTATTTTATGGTGCCATTGATGTTCTCATCTAAGGCGAGGCTTTCATCTAAGAGAATTAAGTCCACTTATGAATAGTCCACATAATAATTCGACAACAAAATAATGGAGATTCTTATTTACTACTCCATATATCGTCATGAATTACGTAGAGATGAAAATGTTCTGCTTATAAGTCAATTACCAAAAGTCTTTTTCTATCAAATCGATAATTTTTTATAGCGA
Source organism: Cryptomeria japonica (assembly GCF_030272615.1). NCBI lineage: Eukaryota > Viridiplantae > Streptophyta > Pinopsida > Cupressales > Cupressaceae > Cryptomeria > Cryptomeria japonica. Next base: position 182,285,481 of record NC_081409.1, read on the forward strand.
GCATTATGGAAAAGAAAAAATCCCCTTGGTCTATATAAATGTGACTGGTTTGCAGGTTAATCAGTATAATGTGAATTGATTTCTTTTCAAGAATTTCAAGAAAAGTTTAAGGATTCTTCAAAGCTGAGATGTCGCAGGCATAGTGCTTATATTTCTTTTAGTTTCTGGCTATGAAATTAAAAATTACTGATTGGTGTTTTTCTATGTTGGTCTCTTGGTTTTATGTTATTTTTTAACTAATGGATTTGAGTTTCTGGAATGCAGACTGTGGTTCTAAAGGTGGGCATGTCATGCCAAGGATGTGTTGGAGCTGTAAAGAGAGTTCTTGATAAGATGGAAGGTAATTTCTAGTTTCGATAATATTTTTAAAGTGACTGTCTTTGGGTATTACGTAAAACGTTTTTGATTCAGAGCTATAAATTGGGAGGTTACAAATGGGGGACACCATCCTCAATTAACAAAGCTGAGGCTCAAACCTGTGAGTGCCTTGGATCAGCAAAGGTTTAAGTCTGTAAGCACAATGGTCCAGCGGGGGTTTGAGTCTTAGTGGTCACAACAATTACACCATCACTTAACCAACACATTATGAGAAAAAAACATGTTTTGTTATTGTTATATCCATCAATTGACGATAAGAAATTGTCTGCTCTAAACTTGTATATATATATATGATAGGATATGTGAAGTGAAGCTCTAACGTACATCACTATAATTTCCATTTTATATTAAGATCTGTGAAGCGAAGTTCTAACATGCATCATTATAACCTCTGTCTGCAATGAGCTGTCGCTACTTGTAGAATAAATCCAAGAGAATCTAACCTGTGACCATCTCATTAGAATTCATTCACTGTTTATAATATTACATAAAATTATGGTAATGAAAAGAAGTAATATATTTTAAAATGCAGGGGTGGAGACATATGATGTGGATCTGCAGGAGAAGAAGGTGACAGTTAAAGGGAATGTGAAGGCTGAAGATGTTCTGCAAACTGTGTCTAAGACTGGAAAGCAAACTACCTTCTGGCCTGTTCAAGAGAACATCGTTGCAGCTGCAGGACAAGTTTCATAGTGAAATGCTTATTATAGTTATGTATTTTGAAGGATTTGCAGTAGTATACTAAACATATATTGGGCGATATAATTAGTTACCCATATAGACTATATTTCAGCTTTTCCTTTCCTTTTGTTTAAAGAGATTTTCAGTTGAATAAAGTTCTGTTTGCACCCTTAAGTCTTCATACTCTGTGTTCTTCTTTGCAATATTTTAGAGAAAGAAATATACAAGGATTTGTTTGGCAAGATCTATTTTTTAATCGGTGAACCAACTGATGTTTCAGAATAACCTCTAATAATTTATAATAATAAAATTCATTTCATTAGAAACAGCTCTTCATATCTGGTATAACCTTTGCCTGCCATGGATACAATGGTTTATTTTTTTGAAAGAGCGTGACAATTTTTGTGAAAGGAATAAAAATGGGGAACATGATTTTATATAGGGCTTGATTTGTCCCCCCCAAAATAAAACATTAAAAAAAAATTAATAATATAATTTTATCTTTTAGAATATAAAAAATTATATATTTGTATCAATTAAAGTTAATTTTAACAATCAAATACTATTTACAAATATTCTTAAAAAATCTTAATTTCAAAATTTTATATAACATTTTATGATTACATTAGAAATTTGAACTTGTTCATATACAATTCTTAAAATCTAGGGAAATTGTGATAAACACGTCGTTTTTTTATCAAAGAAGCAGCAAAACCAAGGGTGGTGACCCTTAATACAATATTACAATAGCCCATAGGCGGTAAAGATAACTAACAAGGGTACAAACCCCCAAAATAACAAAGTCTGAAAAGAAAACAAGACCTTGTCAAACCAAAAACAACCAAAAACCCAACTCAAGAAAGGGGGGAAATACCCGAGCCAAAAGCAAGAGGGTTTTGTGGGGTGGGAGAAGACTTCCCTTTACATCTGTGACAAACCACAGTCTAGGCAATGCTATCATTAGGCTCAACAAAAGGAGAGTCCAACATGGAGGGACCTGCAGGGAGCTAATCAACAACAACATGATGCTGCAAAAGAGAGGCTTCATGAGAAGAGACGACTAGAGGAGAACAACGCTGTAGATCCAGAGAAGGGGTTGCAAGGATGGAGGATTCAATGGTCGAAGAGGTAAGAGGGTCTGAAGCTTCAACAATAAAATCATCCCGCGAGGGGATGTCATCCTCTTGAGAGGAGCTCATAGAGTTAGAGTCCAAAGCATTGATCATTAGGTGTTTAGAAGTAGCATCTTTCCACCAGGTAGCAACACCTTTGTGTCGAGTAGTAAATAGGTTGTTAATATGGAACTCTTTTAACATTTAGTTACTCAAAATATTTATGTTTAACTAAGCATTAAAAAGTTATAAAAATGGAACTTCATCTAAGGTTGATCTAAAATGATTATTAAGTGGTCCTTCTTACTAGAAAAATGGATAAAAATCAATCTTGATGGAACCTAAAAAATAATCCTTGATTGTTACGAGAGACTATTCTTATAAACCATGAAGGCACAATGATTAGTTTGGGAACTCAGTTTTTGGTTATAACATGAACATTGTGGAAGAAAATAAAGGTTAGATTTGTGATCTACAGATCGATCTATTTACCAACTCTCAATGAATCTCAAATGTGGGGAATAGAGTTAATTAGCTTAAACATGCAAACTAGGAATCATTTCCAACCTTATTTCATTGCCCAGAACAATCAATTAGGCTCAACACCAGTCCTTTAAGAGACCTAATCAATTTAATTAATTGTTGAACCACTTTGGATTGATACGATTGGATGTGATTATGATAAGAAATGATGCAAGAACTAGGTAAAATGCTAGTAATTTGACAAGATTTGAAACATAAATAGATAGAAATATATTGAAAAGAAAGTACACAAGTATAGATTTGGAAAGGAGATACAAAAATGAAGATTTGGAAAGGAGATACAAAAATGAATCCATCACTAAAATCCGAGCCTAAAAATGGTGGTCAAGTGTGTTGGGCACCCTAATCTTGCAAATGTTTTTGTCAGCTAAAACTTTGGATTCTAGATCAAGATACTTTGTAGGTCAATCCCTTTGAATTTTAGCCAAAAAGTGTTAGTCACATGTGCAAATTGACATAGCCCATGATTTTTCACCTATTTAGAGTTTGGAATTATATTTCTTAGTTTTCTCTCTGCAACTCTACAACTTTCGGCTACCAGATTTGAAAGCTGCACACAATAAAGAAGAAAATATGTTGTTCTGTATAGGGGTTTGCTTAAGTCAAACCTTGGATAGGACTTAAAAACTCCACTATAGCTATGAAATTATGTGAGAGAGGTTACCCCTCATAAGAAAGAGGTTAAAAAATTTAAGAAAATGTTGAATTGACAAATGACATCTTTGCTATGAACTTATTTCCTTGAGGCACCATGATAAGTTGATGTTGCTTGATAAGAGTTAATGCATGCCTTTATTCATAGAGGAACACATAAGTTTGATCATGATGCTAAACTTGAATGTTTGAATGCTTGACTTCAGATATCTCCTCTAATGACTTGAAGATGCCTGAATGTATTGTTCAATTAAAGTGATAAGGGAATGAATGCTCAAGTAGAGAGATTTTCAAATGAGGGGAGGGAGTTGTATTTATACAAAAATTACACTTTTTTGGGTTGAACTTTTGAAGAAGGCCAACATTGGGAAGTACTTTCATGTTCCACATTTTCTTGACCATTAAAGATTCAGATTTGGGCTCATTTTGACTGGACCATGGCACTAGGTGCCATTGACTAGGAGGACTAGGGCACTAGGTTCCATAGACTAGGAAGACTAGGGTGCTAGGCACTCCTAAATTTTTGAGCTAGAATCTAGGTTAGCAAGCTTAGGATTGTGTTGGGCTTGAAAATTTGACCATGGATTGAGCACAATCAATCACAAATAAGGGGCATGAGGAAAAATCACCAAAATGAGCCCAAAATGAGTGAAATTATAGAGAGATACAAATTATGTCACTAAAGAATCATTATTAAAGATGACTCCAATTTAATTATAAAAAGTTTGAAATGTCATAAACTTAACAATGAAATTTCAATTGTCTTATTCAAGATGCTCATATATTGATGATAGATTCTTAAAAATTATAATCAACCACATCTTTTAGGAAGGAAATAAACTAGGTTTTTTTTCAAATACCTTGAGAAAATTTAAAGATCTTGATATACCTTGAGAAAATTTAAAGATCTTGATATTTTATATGGCAATTTTTTTTTGATGAACTTCAACATTTTCATCTATGAGCCGGATGACATTAATTTTAATATAATATTTATCACATATTTCAAAAATCAAAATATGCCAAAGTTATGTAATTTTTAGTATGAGCTTGGTATCGTGAATTTTATGATGGATGTTTTTTAATGTTGTATCATTATATGTTATATTTCTAAAAAATCTAGAATCTTGTTGTGTGTGTGGATTTATTACATTCTTTTTAGTGTTTATATCTTCTGTCCAAGTAGGTTAGGTTATGACATCTTTTCAATCTAATGTATAATGTTAGAATTTATGCCTTTTCTTATAATTTTTAATGGGACTTTATGGTTGGATGATGTAATTGTTTTTAGCTTTGGGGTCTTAAGAGGCTATTATAATTCTATAGAAAATTTATGAGTAAATCTTTTTCTCTTTCTCAACTTTCCACCTATCTTTTTGGCAAGCTTTTTTGATTTGGATTTTGATGTTGGTTGAATTTTTTTATAAATTCCCTTATCTATTCTTAGAAAGTGTAAGATCTTGTTGTATATTTTTTTTCAGTTCTCATTGTCAAATTTTTTATTTCTATCTTATGTACTGGCATGTTATCAAAATTTTATAAATCTTCAGTACATCCTTTTGAACTTGAGGATTTCATTCTAGATTTTTTGTCCATTTACTAGCATTTTAAGTTTTTTTTAGGTTTTTGGTAGGATTATTTATATGATAATTATTTTTCTTAGTGTGTTTGAATTGTAGAAGTTTGATGTTATAGGTTTTTTACTTCCTCGTCCATAGATGGCTTTCCAATGACATTGGACTTTTTTTTCTCTTGGATTTGGTAGAGGATTTAGTTTCTTTAAGCTAGAAAGATTCATGAATTTGTAGTTTATGTTTTTTTGGATTTGGTTAAGGTAGTTCTTTCATATTTTCTCTGTATTTTTTATGAAAGTAGTGGTTTTAGAAGTTTCTTTTTTTAAGAATTATAGGTTTTCATAGAGGCACTATCAGGGTGATTCTTGCAAGTAGTTTTATTCTTAAAGATGGATCCTCTTTACAATGCTTAAGTTATAATTCTTTTTCATTTTCTATTACTATTGGTTATTGGTTGCTCTTTAAATATGGACTGTCTATACTATTCTCAACCTATTATCATTTAATATTGTCTATTCTTTCTATCTTGTCTACTTGGTATTATGAATTTAAATGTAAAGATATAGATCCTTCATGGTTCATTTTTCTCTATTTGTATATCGTTTATATTCTCTATGGTTTTTAGATAGACATATTTAAAATTTTTTAGATTTCATATTTCTTTGGTTTACCTTCTATGCTTGAAAAAAAAGGCATTATTGTTGGGAAACGATGTACTGTTCACATTGCATACCAATTATAATATTAAAAATAATATTTATTTGTGGTTTATTTAGGGATTCTAAGGTTGCATGCATCACATTGGTTAGACATTCTTGTGAAAACTTTTAATATTGTATGTAATATTGGGATGAATATTTGATGTGGGTTGTACATTAAAAAATATTTAATATAGTAATAAATTAGTACCAAAAATTAATTATGAGGGGTATATTATAAATTTTAAGCTCATTTTTTAGAGGCATATTATTTATATAATGACACTCAGTGGTTTTGTACAAGCTTGTTTCTATAAAAGCTAGCACATGAGTAGTTGTTGAGGTTGTCATTCATAACATTTGGCTTCTTGACCAAAGTTGCTTGAGCACCTCTTGTAGGTTGCATATGTGAGGAGGGGAATAATATATTAGGATGTGTGGTTACACAATTTTTTTTTGTTTTTGTTTACATGGAGTGTAATTAGGGAGCTTAATGTTTTAGAATCCTTGCATAGAGACTTTGTAAGTGTATTGTTTAATTTCTCCATGAGATAATAAATTGAGTGTGTGAGTTCTTTAGAGGTATATCTTTTTTTTCATTTGAGAGCTTTTAAGGGTAAATTTGGTGTCATCTTGATGGTATGCTTATGTATTCTTTTGCAATGTGAATTTTGAATACTTGTTTGCATATTTTATTTCTTTAATTTATGTCAAAGTAATCATTATTACTATTATTTTTATTTTAGTTATTTGTGTCAATATTATTTTAGCTCTTTCTCATACTTTTTTTTAACCTTGAAACCCAAAATATATTTGAGTGTGGATGGTATTATCAACCAATTCCAAGCAGTATTGTCTTGAACTTTCCTTAAATATCTTTACATTTGTATTTGTATTTGAACATTGATCCTTGGAAATGACTTTAAGAGGTATTCTTCACATATTTAAATAAAACAAAATTTTAATATTGTGAGAGGTAAACCTTGTAGGAAGGGGATGGCCATGTCTATAAAGTAATTGACTATTTTAAAAAAATATATAAAGGAAAGTTGAGGTAATTGGGGGTTTCCTTAGAAAAATGGTATATTTAGGTTGTGGATTTTTTCAAGTTGAAACTCCTCATTCTAAAGATAATTAGTATTATGTCTAGATCAAGGTCAGATAGGTGACACTAATTTTGAGATTCTCAATTCAAAATATTCTACATGACCTTAAACCTAATATTTGGAATCCTAAAATTAATGTTTCTAGTCCTTAATTTTTTTTTTTCACTTTTGTAAATCTAAACTAAGTAGCCATTAAAAGCACCAAATGGCTTATGCAAATGTCTACGTGCATTTCTTCATTTTAAATTTTTTTACAAAATTCTTGTAAGTGATTAAAAGAGATATTAAATGACCTGGATCATTTCATTTTATATAGTATTCTAGAGTTCAAATTCAAATATTTCACACATGAGATGGTAGGCAATAAATGTTGAGATGAAGTTGGATTCAGTTAGTGATTATTATTTTAATCTAATTAATATTATTCAAGACTAAAATTATAGTCCTAATTCAAGTTTGAATTTGTACATGGAGTCATAACCTAGGATTTATAAATTAAGGATGAGATCCAGACCTACTAGGGAATATGGGTTCATGTTTAACTCTATGTCACCTCTACACTAGATGTCAACTCTTGTATTTATCAATGACATTTGAATACAATAAATTTAAGAATAAATGGTCAAAGTGATTCAAAATAAATACAAGAAAGTTCTAATGATGTACATTTGACCTTCACAACTATACATTAATAAGCATGTAATAAAATATTTAAAAAAATATTATCTAAAAGAAGGGTTTTTCAGGTTTAATATTAATTTATTCTTCTTTAGATTGGGAAAAAATATTTTTAAAGTTAAAATTCATTTATAATATCATCACTTATAATAACATGTCAATTTTCTAATGAACATTCGAATAATTTCATAAAAAAATATATTAATTTGAAAGAAATTAATAATTAATATAATTTTGTACAAATGTATCAAAATCACCAATTTAATATAATAATAAAGATATTCATTTAGAATTATGAAAATATTACATAAATGTATCAAACTATATTATACAAAATCATTTTGTTAGATATCAAAAATATATAAAATAGTAACATTGATGTATAAAGTTGTATTTAAATATAAAATATAAATTTATTTACAAATGTTAATTTGTAAATATTAAATATAAAGTAATTTAATTCTATTGTAAAATCAAAAGATTAGATTCCTATATAAATAGTTTGGAACTATAATAACAACATTAAAAAAATATTATATATAATTTTTAAATGTATGAAATGTCATATATTACACTTTGATTTATAAATATTACAAAATTATATAATTATATATAATTTTTAAATGTATGAAATGCCACATATTACACTTTGATTTATAAAAAATATACAATTATGTATGTTAAGGATAAATCATTCCCTACTAGTTACTTGAATTGGAAAACCCTTAAGGAAGTGAACCATAGGCATACAAGATATTGCGTCTTTTACCATAGTATTCCACCTGCATGCATAAAATTTTAACATTATTTATATAATCACATAATGGAATCAAAATTGAAATCTAAAAATAGATTATGTATGTCCCATTTCTATATAAACAAAGTGAATTAGTTACATTTTATATTAATGTAGATTAAAATGTATTATTAAGAGTTCTATGAATTCTAAACAATTAGAGAAATATAATAACAATGCGTTAAATTTAAGGATTAGTAATTAATAATTAGGTTTATTTAAATTCAATTATTAGGTGTATTTATGTGTTTAGTGTGGAGGTTAACATTTAAAGGATAAATGAAAAGAAAGAGCATTAAAAAACAAACCATTCTTATGTTATGTTATTTCTACAAAAAAAGAGAGTAAATAATGTACTATGTAATTTCTCGTGTAGTTTTATTTTTACAAAAATATAGTGAATTATTACATTTTTTATTAATGTAATATTAAAATGTAATATGTACTTTTAATATATTAAAAGTATGAGATAAAATTAAATATTAATAAATTAATTATATTTAGTTAAATTCAATCACTACGTGTGTTTAACATGGAGGCTAATAGTGTTACATGAGGATGGAGAGTTAGAATATGCAACAACCATCCCTAGTTTTTTTTTAAGTTGACAAGTTGACGTAAATATACATAACTACACAACCTAAAATAATCTATAAAAGAATCCAAAGCCTATTGTTAGGGTTGTTAGAGAGAAACAATATAATGGGGAGGTTCTATGGGCTTTCTAGGAATATAGTTTGGAGGATTGTATTAACGTGGATGCAAGAACAGTAAACAAAGTAAATGAAAATAGGGAGAAGAGTAAGAAAGTATCGTTTCCTAATGAGTAAGAAAATAGGGAGAAGGATAAGAAAGTATTGTTTTTCTAAGTCTCTTGTATAAAATAAACATCGATTGAAAAAGGTGGAAAATACTGTCTTATATAGGAGGACAACATCTACTAGAATAAAGCTAGCAAAAGTGTTGATTTTAGATTTGGTAGAGGAGATTTAAGATTATTTGGAGCATTATAGTTAGATAGGCCTCATAAGAATATTTAGTTTCATATGGTAATCCCTTCTAAATATTAGCATTTGGATTAAATAGAATTGACATCTTTTGTGCAAATCTCTAGTTGTTTTTTATTAGAGGGAGAAAATAGGTTTATAAGAGACCTCAAAACTTTTTACGTAAAGTTTTAGGATCGTAAATTGCATCCCTATGCAATTTCTTGCTCAACTAGGCCCTAGTTTAGCATGTATGGCCTCCCACATAAGGTCCTATTCATCTTAGCTCAAGTCCACATCTCATTCTGGATTCTCCTTCACATTTTGGACCTCAAGTCTTAGTTTGAGGCTACATTGGAGGGAGAAAGGTGCCTAGGGTGGCCGTCTCCTAGGAGTTGGCCAATTAGGGTGCTTTGCTCCTCAATGTTTGGGCCCAAATTCAAATCACTTAACAATTAGCTTGGTTAAGTGGGAAATATTTTCTCATGTCAGCTTGATCTGATTTTTGCACCTCGAAATGCTAGGTAGAGGTATATAAGCAAGGCATCCTCTCTCATTTTTGGTAACACACATGTACATGAGAATAGAACAAGGAAGCAATTCAATTCAAGCATTCAAGGCATTCCATCCCACCATATTCTTCATTGTGGCAACCTTCAACAACCTTCATGCAACCATGCCTTTTATGATTTCCTTTTAGGTCTTTTGTGGAGTCATGGTATTGCATCAACATGCGTGGTCATCTTTAAAGAAGTATTTGCATCATCAAGGTATACGACACTTTCATTCTCAGATCTAGCCTTTGCTACACATCAACACACTTTCCTTTCAGGTACATTTGAATTCAATTTCAAGGTTGATTCCAAAACCAAGGTTTGACTTTGGAAAAGCACTTTCTACCCAGCATTTTCTCTCTTTTTTGTGTGCAAGAATAGCTGAAAGACCCACAAAAAAAGTACAGAGCAAGCAGGTGGAGATCTACAATCTGGACAATTTGTTAGAGTTGAAACTATCGGGAGCGGGCTGAGCTAGACTCCTCAGTCCTAGGAGAAAGTCAAGTAGGACACCCTAGTCCCTCTAGTTTTTCCTGAGATTTTTTTTATAGGCCAGTTACAGTCCACTTTATTAGATCTTCTTCCAAGATCGGCCTACTAGTTTATTGTTTTCCAATGCACATAAAAAGGTCATCTTTTAACCCTATCTTTCATCCTTCTTCCTAAACTACATTGTCATCTTTCAAGTGCCCCCATGAGGGACTACTAAATTCACCTTGTTCCTACAAACATCTTGGGCCGTGTGGATAATTCTCCCTCTCAAAGTAATTAAAGTGGAAATAGGCCCAAGCTTCCTAGTTTTCCCATACAAGCTAGTGAACCCTATTTCCCCACATTACATTTTGGTGAACCTAATATGTCCTATACTTCCATCTTATAATTTTCTAATATAATTTGGGCATATTTTGTTATTCATAATGAAATTTACTAAATCCGTTTGGTTTTCTATTTCACATGTAATTACATTTCTTCTTAGTTACATTTATCAAAACCATGTGTTGGATAATGTTTCTTTCACTTCATATTGCTTATTTTCATTCATTGTAATCTTGCATATGACATTATTATAATTTCAAAGATAATTCCTACTTTCAAATCATTTAGCAAAGCTTTTATCCATGTTTTATGTTGTTTTATGATGATATTCTTGAGGATAATGCATAACTTGTGTAAATCATATAAGAGCTTTTGTAGAATGTGACAATCCTAGAGATGACATTGAACTAAATAACACTTGTACCTCCCCTAGGTTATCTTTTGTTAATGAGGCTATAGTCCATACTTAGACTCTCTCATTACAAGGATACCTTGGTGCAAGACTAATAAGGCAAGCATGTTAATTTTTACCTAAAACTCTAGATCCTCCTTATTCTCCTACATCTTATCTTTGCCATCAAAATATTGTAAAACAAGATGATGTTATGCACTTTATTCATGATATATCTCCTAACATAGCATTAAGAAAAGGTGAAGATTTATATGACCCTCATTCCAAACCTATCAGAGAGAACATGCATAATGATGATAGAAATGAGAATATCCCTACAAAGGATATTCTTTCTTCATCTACACATCCCTTTGGCCTTTCAAATTATCCTTACACAATTTTTTTAAAGGATTTTCATAATCAAAGTCCATATTCTTCATAATTAAAAACATCCTATGAGGTTGAATATGATATGATTTCAAAAGAAGGCTATAGTGGACACATACTTTGAAAACAAGAACAAGGAATCAAGGTCCCAATAGATCTTCCCTTACAATCTACTATAGTTTGTTTAGGATATCCCATTTTATCAACAACTATGGATGATCTTTGTAAGGTTCAAGTGCTTAAGGAGTACTTTGCAATAAATAGAAACTACCATCCATTTAAAAATACTTCTTCATCAAAAAATCCTCCTCCTTCTTTGTAAATCCTTTTACCACAAGCAAACAACCCTTCTTCTACCAGTATATCTTGCCCTACATCTCAAGAAACAAGACCTATCCATATTGAAAGTATAGAAAAACTAGATACAAGAATATTTTGGAGATTGAAGTATTATAAAAATGTTACTTTTCCTTTCATAAGATTGTCTCTTTCATCATAGTTATTCTCATTCTCTTGGAAATTGTAAAGCTTTTAAACAATTTGTTCAAGACCAATATGATAAAGCTCGTATTACTCTCAAAACTGATCTTATTCTTTTTCTTGGTAGAAAAGTCATGCCTTAGCACCCTCTTTTCCTATTATGTTGTTTCACAACATGTAATCTTAGTAGTTTACCATTTAGGGGTCTCTTTATTTGGCATGGTGTTATGCCTTCATTTTGCATCTTACTTTGTGAGAAATATAATAGCTCCTTTTTCCTTGACCTTCATGCATGGGGGGCAAGGATTCTATCTCTTATTCTTTCAAAGGATCCACTTTTTCCTTCTTAGGTTGGGTGGTATTTGCTTATGATAGGATGTCATTTCTTATGTGGAATTGTTTGTTTGCTCAAGGATTCTCTCTTATTTAAGAGGTGTGTATCTTTGGGTACAACCTCTTCCTTGCTTGACAATGTATGTCTATTTTAAACAAATCCCTCGCTTGGAGCCAAAAAGTGTTTTATCCTTCATCAAGAATCCCTTTACCTAGCAATGCGAGGAAGGTGTGCATGCTTGTTCTCCTTGATTTCTTTTGGTCAATGATGTTATTTTTGTTCAAGATCTCCTCTTGGAGAGAGATGTATTTGAGAAAAGGTCTCTTCCTAATTCTTGTGCATCTCTCAGAAGGACCCCTTTACACTTGTTGCAAGATATCTCACAATTATCTCTTCCTTGGCTTACAATAGTTATGCCTCTTTGGCTAGGGTTGCAAGTACATTATTTTTTAGGGATATCTCCTTGGTGATTGAAGGTGTGTATCGTCGTTCTTATTTTCCTTAAGATATCACCCTAACTCTACACTACCATCTTAAGGATGAGGGAATATATGTGGCCTCCTTATATATTATATCACAAATTTCCTTAGAGACAATGCTTTCCTTGGTTATCCTTTTGCACTGTTTTTAGTGGATTTCCTTGGAGAAAATGATTTCCTTGGTTATCCTTTTGCACTATTTTTAGCAAAGTTCCTTGGTGATAATGCTTTCCTTGGTTATCCTTTTGCATTGTTTTTAGCAAATTTCCTTGGAGACAATGCTTTCCCTGGCTATCCTTTTGCACCATTTTTAGCGGATTTTCTTGGAGACAATGCTTTCGTTGGTTATCCTTTTGCACCCTTTTTAGTGGATTTCCTTGGAGACAATGCTTTCCTTGGTTATCCTTTTGCACCATTTTTGGTGGATTTTCTTGGAGACAATGCTTTCCTTGGTTATGCTTGGGATGGGTTGACTAGCATAACACAACTTTCTATATATTCAATTCTCTCTTTGCACCAAACTATCTTGGGATACGTGGAACTAGCATAACATAGATTGCTAGACTATTTTCCACTCTTCATTCCTCTTTTATGGATCACCAAGCATAACACATATTTTTTAGCTTGTGGAATCCATTCTCTCCTTCTCTCTTTGCTATGATCTCATAGCATAATTTTCTAATTGATTGGATTGTGGAGTCTTGTCTCATTTTTTGATGCATGCTCTTTTTATTTCTAGATGACCACTTGTGCTCTTGCAATAAAATTTCTAAGGGTGCTATTAGTGGTTGATACATTTTGATTATTGAGGTCTCTTTGAATAGTTGACTTGGATCCTTTGTTTTAGTACTAACCCCTTTGTTTGTATGTATTTTGTTTTTATTTGTCTTTGTTTATTATTTTTGTGTCCTTGCATGTGTTTGTATGAGTTAGGGTCCTTGGTTTGGGGGCTTGTTCCCTTGAACTTAGTGATGTCTTATCTATTTGTAGGCTTTCCCATGCCTTTCTATCTCTTTCTCTTTATTCTACTTTATCGTATATGTTTAAGCTCATACTCCCACTATAGTGGGGGATAAATGTAGCGTTGTAAATTGCATCGCTATGCAATTTATTGCTTAGATAGACCCTATTTTAGCATGCATGGAATCTTGTATCCAGTCCCATCCATCCCAACTCAATTCCACATCTCATTCAAACTTCTCCTTCCCATTTTGGACCTTAGGTCCCAATTTGAGGCTAAATTGGAAGGAGAAAGGTGCCTAGGGCAACCTACTCCTAGGAGTGGGCCAATTAGGGCGCCTTGCTCCCCAGTGTTTGGGCCCAAATTTAAAACACTTAATGGTCAGCTTGGTTAAGAAATAAATATTTCATGTGTCAGCTTGCTCTAAGTTTTGCACCCCGAAATGTTTGGGAGAGGTATATAAGCAAGGTATCCTCCCTCATTTTATGTAATGTCAATGTACATGAGAATATAACAAGGAAGCAGTTCAATCCAAGAATTCAAGGCATTTCATCCCACCATATTCTTCATTGTGGCAACCTTGAACAACCTTCATGCAAGCATATATTTTATAATTTCATTTTAGGTCTTTTGTGGAGTCATGCTATTGCATCAACATGTGTATCCATCTTCAAAGAAGCATTTGCATCATTAAGGTATAAGACACTTTCATTCTCAGATCTAGCCTCTACTACATATCAACACCCTTTATTTTCAAGTACATTTCAATTTAACTTCAAGGTTGATTCCAAAACTGAGGTTTGACTTAGGAAAACCCCTTTCTACCCAATATTTTACCTCTAATCTATGTGCAAGAATAGGTGACAAACCCACAAATTTAGGTATAGAGAAATTAGGTGTAGATACAGTTTGCAATTTGTTGGAGCTAAAACTATCAAGAGCGGGTCAAGCCATGCACCTTAGTCCTGGGAGAAGGTCAAGTAAGGGGCTCCAGTCCCTCTATTTTTTCCCAAGTTTTGTTCTATAGGCTATTTACAGTCTTCTTTACTGGATCTTCTTCTAGGATCGGTTTGCCAGCTAACTATTTTTCGATGCACATAAAAAGGGTATCTTTTCACCCTATCTTGCATTCTTCTTCCTAAATTTCATAGTCATCTTTCAAGTACCCCTACAAGGGACCACTGAATTTACCTTGAGCCTAAGAACATCTTGGGCTGAGTGGATCATTCTCCCTCTCAAATTAATTAAAGAGAAAATAGGCATAAGCTTCCAAGTTTTCCCATACAAGCTAGTGAACCCTATTTCCCCACATTACAAAGGTATCTAAAAAGATAAACATGAGAAGTGATAAAAGAAAACAAGCCCACAATGGATCAACAATAAACAAGTTTTGATGGCACTCAAAACCCTACACAATATATTGCAACTTAAGATAAACAATGCTAAATAATAATAGTCCAAAATCAACAATGAGACACCAAAGAGGCTATAAAACCCAAGGATTGAACCTAAGGAATCACAACTTAATGAAATGGATCTAAAGGGTAAGACAAGTAAAAGATTTCAAATTTCTTTTATCCATTTAATGTTCTAGCTATTAGATGCCCATTGACAAAGAACTACAATGATGGGTCATATCCAAATATTCTCCCAATAATAGTTGACTTCAACCCAACTAAAGAATTAACATTCATAGTATCAAAGAATCTAAAAGAGGCATAATTAAAATACAAATCAAAGCCCAACCAAGGAGGGAAAGAAACCCACAATCATCTAACACCCTAAGGGTAGACAAAACACTATGGTCCCCAACAAAGAGAGAGAAAAAGACCTATTCACTTGAGTAGAATGAGTTCTATTACATAGGCCAACAATACATGAATGCATATCATTCACATTGGTATAGTGAAGAGTAAAAAAGATAGCAACATCCACAACTATAGATTCCAATACAAGAGAGGCAAGATGAATAATATCTTATATTTGCACACCCGAAAGCCCCCACACAAAAGCTCCACAAACACTTTGGTGAAGAACAATTCTAAAGCATGAAACAAGGAGGATTAAGACACCCCATTTTTCTCAATAGAGAGAACAATATTCGTTTTTTCCAAAGAAGAAAGAGAATTCTTACCAAGGCCAACACCGGAAGAAGGCAGTTCAAACTTTTATGTCAAATGCCTTGTCTATTGGGAAAATAGGCGTTACATACACCTTGCATAATAGAGTTTAAAATTGTAATATTTTTTTTATTATGTGATTTACACATGGACGTGTAACATGTAGATATTCCTTTGGAATATTCTCAAATCCAATTGATGGGTTGTATTCTAACATTGAGATATATTATATTGCAATTATTTAATATTGGACAAAGTAAATTAATAAAGTACCCAATTTAGATGTGGGGGCAATGGGTAGGTAGCTCATGATTTTAGCACATGAGTTTAATTTATACCACTTGTTGGATTTGTGGGAGCTTGATTCTATAAAATAAACCACAAGGTAGTTGTTTAATATTATCAGGTTGGCTAGATTAGCATTTGTGGAGGTCGGAAGCATGTCATGAGATGTGTGGTTACATGCTTGTTCACATGGATTTCTTGATAGTGGCTTATAGTTCAAAGGATTATGTGGATGTATTGTAAGGTTGTATTATTGATTAATACATGGTGTATGGATTCTTTTGGAGGATAGGTTTTTACCTCATGAGGGTTTTCTTAGGGTATATCTTGTGTCACTCTTCAATGGGTATGATGTCTATTTTTTGCATATGGATTTTAAGTGTTTATTTGCTTAATTTTCAATTGTGTTATGTGGAAATTATCATTCGTATGGCTACAAGTTTCCTTTCATCATCAAAAACAAGGAAAATGTTGGCATTCGATTGTCATTGATGTCAAAAGTTACAAAGATGTAGTGGACATAGAAGCAGAGATGATGTTGCTGCATCATATCATAACACACTGTGTTAGTCCCACATGAAGATATAGAAGGCATGCATAGGCTGGTCTAACTCAGAAAAAAGAATAGTTGAAATTGTGCTTACACACAGTGTTAGTCCCACACAGTTACAAGTTGGGTTAGTCGCACATAGTTACAAAGTGCGCATAACACAACGTGTTATCGCTATCGCTATCTTGTGGTTAATTCTCTGCATTGACCATAGGTAGTTGTGAAATTGTGACAGGGGATGCCAATAACATGCCAATTTATGCTGCCCCAAGACATTAGATAAAAGTCCTTGTGGATTAAAGTTGAGATAGTGCAAATAGCGTTACCCGCCATCCCGCAGTAAGAAAGACATTGGACAAAAGCCCTTGCGGGGTAACATAACGTTGGACTTGCTGGTGGCCATCACCATCCTACAACGTACAAAGTTGGAAAGGGATGAAACCATAGGATAAATTAATAGCAAGAGAGTGGCATGGAAAAATGAAGAGTGTTGGTTGCACAAGGTAACATGAACAAAGAGAAAGAGGCTCCTCGCTATCCCACGCCATGGAGGTTTGAAGTATTACAACCACATGGGACAAAACAATTAGGAGAAATATAATGCTCCCCGCTATCTTGCGACATAACATGGACAGAGGTAAAGTGACTACATGGGGAAAACTCCACGATGAAATATTTGCTTCCCCGCCATCCCGCGACAAGGATGGATTAATGAAGATAGCCTTACGGAAAAAACCATATAAATAGATCATGAGGTATCCTGCCAGCCCAAAGGAATGAAGATGGATAAAAAGTGATCTCCCAGGATAAATAAAATGGTGTAAGGCGAAGTATCCCACCAACCCGCATGAAGGAAGGTTTTTCACGATAACACATAACATGCATGCCAATCAACTAAGGAAAATGCCATCTTAGACAAATGCCACGGTGGCATCTTTGACTAAAATTGTTTGGTCATATCTTGCAGATCAACGGTCTAGATTCAAAGAGATTGAAAGAGGTGTTTTGGCGTGCCAACAAAGTGTTCTGGAAACTTGGGAAAATAAGTCTGGATTGCCAGCTATTTGACAGATATAGAGGTTGGTAGATTTCCTATGCCAAGCCGATAAGATCAAAGTGAAAACTGATCATATGGATGATTCTAAGGTTGCTTAGAAATTTGTGTGGAACATGTTGTTGATAACGATGCAAACTAATTTTGTTTGATCTGTGATGAGCTATGGTCTAGCCGACCTTATGGAGGTGAATGCAAAATACATTAAGAGAAGTTGAGTCAAAAAAATGTATGTGTGAGTTGTTGTTGAGTGTAAGTGTTGTGAGTGTGCTAAGTAGTGTGGATTTGCAGGATACAAAGTAGTGGAGGAAAACAGGGCCATAGAGAAGCAATGTTCGCAGGTGCGTATAACACTATGTTGGTGCAGGCATAACATCACAAAGATAATTGCACGCAGAACCATCAAAAGAGATCAGAAAGAAAAGATTAGAGAGCAGAGAACAGAGATTGAGAGAAGAGAAGAGTCAAGTTAATCTCAAGTGCAAAGTACAAGTTGTGAGTTATAGAATTTCATTTGTAACAAGGTGCATAATTGTGTTGGCATTTTGATGATGTTTTGATTGTCATTGATGGAGACACACTTTCTTGATGATGGACACACACTTTCTTGATGTATGAGTTATGCTCAACCGGTAATTGTTCCAACCGGTATTGTGTATTATTGAATGTATAGTCTTTAGACTATCGGTATTTTGCAGAAGATGTTTACTGGTGACAAACTGACTGAAGACCTCAAGTGGTATGGAGACCCCAAGCGGTTTGAAGATCACAAGCGGTATGAAGGACCCAAGCGGTAGTTAAATTTTGATCAGAACACTACAATCTACCAGTCTTCATCTTTTTTGACAACTGGTAACCAATATATTGTATTAAACGGTATTACTTTGTGATGAGTTACCAACTGGTATTTCTGTAATGTGTGATGAGTTATCATCCACCGACACTATGGCGGTGATTTTGTGCCGTGTTACCAAATGTGTCTAGATGCACTGAACCTAGGAACTTGTAGTCTAATCCTATTGGACCGACATGAAATAAGATTCCTTTATAAGGACATCATGTCTAGGGTTTGAAAGTATGATGTATGTGAGGTGTGTGATAGAAAAGTTATGTGCAATCATTCTAGAGAAAATTGGGTTTGTGTGAAGAGTTGGAGTTTGGAGATATTGAAGATTGAAGTAATGCTGAAATGCATTAACAATGAGTTGTCAAGGATCTAATTAAGCATACTGTGCTATTGCCTAGATCATTCACTTGTTGATTACTAATATCTTCGACAAGATTGAAATCCTTAACTGGGTAGGCCCAACAAAGACTTTGTAAATCCTTTAACAAGGTGGTTTACAACTGTGGATCTGAAATCCTTTAACAAGGTAGTCTTTAACAGGACTTATCTCCTAACAGAGATCTAGATTCCTAACAGGATCTATTCTGGTGAAGAACATTTTATGATCTTAACCGGTCTGGTTTCTATTTTGCAGATAGTTACTTGAGAGTTTATGCTCACCGTGTTTTTTCCCATTTGGGTTTCCACGTCAAATATCTTGTGTTATGGTGATTGTGCTCTTGTGGGTGAATGCTTTGTTTGCTATTTGGTTTGCATTTATCTTAACCGGTTTATTAGTGAATCTGTTGCATTGGTTAACTGCTAAACCATTTAAGAGTCTGTTTGCAGTATTTTTTGGTATACTAATTCACTCCCCTCTTAGTATTCATCAATTGGTATCAGAGCCAACCTTTCTATAAGTCTAACCACTTGGAAGGAGATATGGGGGAATATAGTGTGAGGGAACTCACTCATCGTCTCACTTAGACTGAGAGAGCCTATGATGAACTCAAAGTCAAGTATAAAGCCTCTTTGGCCAAAAGAAGAGAGCATGTTGAGAAACTAATGGAACTTACTAAAAATAGCTCTTCTGATGAAGCTGACATGGATGCCCTAGTTGAAGAAGTTGAAAAACTGAATGAATCTAAAGCCAATTTGAGAAAAGAGTTGGAAGGACTGAGTATCAGAATGTGTCAAGAGCTTGAGAACAAAAGGAAAGCTGAAGATCTGGTAAAAGACAAAGATCATGAGATCTCCAAGCTAAAGCGAGAAATCACTACCCTTACCGCTCATTTCCAAGAAAGTAAAGTGGAAAAAGAAGAAATGCAAAGTGAACTAAACATGGCTATTTATGAGAATGCAACCTTGATGGAATCCAATGTTGCTATCTCCAAGGAACTTATTGAGTCAAAGGAGATACTTGCCAAATTCAATAAGAGTACTGTTAAGTTAGAGCAAAAGTTGGAATCGGCAAAATCGGTAAAGAATACCACTGGACTTGGTTTCTCTGGGTATGAGGAAGGTGAGACCTCTAGAATAAAAGTTGAAGTATCAAAGAAGCAACTGACATCCAAGGATAAAGGTAAGCAAAAATTTAAACCTATTTTCTTTAATTGTCTCAAAGAAGGACATACTACTAATGTGTGTAGAAGCAAGGCCTACAACAATTTTCCTTATTTTCTAAATAATAAGCCTAGATCCAATATATTCAATGGAAACTGTTATGCATGCAACAAGTTTGGGCATAAAGCATTTGAATGTAGGTTTGTTTTGCACAACACTGGGAGACATCCTCCAAGGACTCAAGGAGTTATCCCGGAACCCTCTGTAAATGGGAATCCCAACCGATACAATACCTATGACCATCGGTCAGGTGGTTATCAAGTGACAACTGGTTGGGGAGCAACCTGTTTGATCTGTCATGGTAGTGATCATACTGCTACAACATGTAGAAGAAAGAATGAAAGTATGAATAATGGACCATGAAGAACACCTGGAATGGTATGCTATCATTGCAACAAATCGGGACACACTGCTATAACTTGCAGACCGAGAAAGAACCTATCAGATGATATACTGATCACTCCAGAAGGGAAGATTGATGTTGAAACTATTCAAACAGATATGAATAAAACTTGGAAAAAGAAACCAGAAGAAGTGTCACACGATGAACCGGTTTTTGCACCTAGTGTGGAAGTCTCTGAACTGGCAAACTAAACTTCAGAAAAGCTTAGGGGGAACATATCGGTGAAATATTTTTGAACCCCTGGTTTATATCGGTAAAGACCTTAACCGGTATAGGTTACCTATCAATCGACATAAGATTTTGAAGTGGTAAAAGGCAAAATTAGAGTTTGTACCCTAATGGTGATGCATTTATTATGGTAGGTGAAAAGTCTATTTAAAAGGATTTTGGTCGTCATTTTCACTTATCTATTTTCGAGCAAAGAATTTTCAAGTGTAGAGCAACAAAGAGCGATTTGATTTGCGATTAAGAGTGAATTCAAAAATGTTGCAGAGGAATCCAGAGATCTTTTTCAATCTATCAAGTGAAGATCACTAAGTGGTAATCGAGCAATCAAAGCGGTGTATTGTGGGCGACATTGCCAAACCCTAAATTTTGGATTGTGAAGGTATTTCTCGAAATTATTTCTTATCTTTGCTTTTGCATCACACCCTAGTTCTAGTGCACGTGTAGATTCAACTGAATTCCTTCAAAAGAAAGAAAAATACAATGCCCTATCTCAAATACTTGCCGGAGTTATTGTTGAAGAAGATATTTCAGGGTATATTGACTGTAAACTAGAAGACCTAGGATCCCTAGTGATTCATTCCTAGCTAGGTCTGTTCTATGGGGATGATAAGAAGATCAAACCTGAATTTAATATCCTTGAGAAGAAGAAACTGCACAATGCGATATATTTTATGGAAGAGTTCACAGAAGAACATATCCACATCATCCTGAGCAGAGTACATGGTGATAAAATGTATCTTGAGAGGACGCATGACATTACACCAGAAGCAATTCATGCCGTCACCGGTTTCTGTAACATTGGAGAGGTACCATCTCTAAGGAAGGTCACCAAGACTGAAATGACTAAGCTCACCGGTTCTGTGAGTGACCAACGGGCGATGACCATCAACACCATCAAAGATGATCTGGTGAAATATGTTTGCATGGTGATTGGATACCAGATATTCTATGCCAGCAGAATGAATTCTGTCCCTATTGCTACAGTGAATGACGCTTGCAAAATGATCAAGGAAGACACTTCATTTGACCTCTGTATCTGTCTACAGAAGCAATTGCTGTTGAATTTGAAGTCCATCAAACAAGACAATGCTCTAAGGTTCAGGTTTGGACAACTTTTGGTCAGCTTATTCTTCTATTTTCAAGGTTATTTCCCTGGAATAGGTGATGTGCAATGGTCTACTGACCTACCAGTGTCTAGATAAATTAAGGAAAGTCTACAAGTAGTGGGAACTACACATCTTGAGGTTCTGAATAAGTATTTCGATGAATTCAAGTAGAAGATGAGCCAGAGGATAAGGATATCTGGTGATATTGTGAAGAAATATGAAGATGACATCTGCTTCACAATAAGGATTGATGACTGCATAATGGAAGTAGTGGAACCAAGAAAGGAAGCAGTTGAACCAATGGGGTATGAAGTGATGTATGATATGTTGATCGGGTATGCCTCTACCCTACTTGCCTCACTATTAGATGCGAAGAAAAAGAGAACCGATACCTACTTAGAGAGGGTCACACCGGTTGAAGAACCAAAATAGAAGAAGGACAAAGCAGTGCCATCGGTATCTGCACCGGTTACCTCTGCCAGTCCTAAAGTGACCAAGCGGTCACCTGCTAAGAATAAACTTGAGGCTATTCTAGCTAAAGTTTTTGAGAGGAAGCGAAAAACCAAAACCAGCTCACTGGAGTCAGAGGATACTGAACCAGAAATTCAACCAAAGAAGACTAGACAATCAAGAAAGAAGGCAAAATCTATCGGTAATGCACCTGCAACTTCTGGATCGGTAAATATAGATATTTCCTCTTATAAGCCGATGACACATTGTCAGAGGACTTTAAAGAATATAAAGAGGAAAGTGCTTGATGATTTAAAAGAGCATTTTGATGATTTTACTGATAGTGAGAAAGAAGAAGTAGAGCAGGATGTTATCAAATATTTGTGTGTTAATGACCGGTCACCTCAAAAATTAGAGCAGTTACAATAGATTCTTTGTACAATTCTTTGGATAATAAATGGTGCATTGCCATTGAAAACAAACAGGAAATAAGGGAGAAAGTATTTGCACAATACTTTCTCGATGCCTCTAATTCAAAATTATTTGAGATAATGGATAAGAACAAAGGCCTCTTCTTCATGAGAAGGAGAAGACTCTGGCTACTGGAAGGTAAAGCCTCTGAAGTGGAGAAGGATACTCATTTACATGCAAAAGCTGCTATCAGGTTACACCATGTATCTGAAGCAAATATGAAGGCTGAACAAGAACCTGACCTATCATCAGGCAAACCAGATGAGGCATTTGACAGTGAAGGGGAAAGAGTGATAGAGCAAATTGACACTATTTATGTGGATATGTTAGATAGTGAGGATGTCACTCTAGGAAAAGAGAAAGAGAAACAGGATAAAGAAAAACCAGAGAAAGAGAAACAGGACAAAGAGCAAGAAGAAAAAGCAAGGCAGGAAGAAATCAAGAGAAAAGAGGAAGAGAAAAAGAAAGAGGAAGAGAAAAGTAAAGAAGAGGAAAAGAGAAAAGAAGAAGAGAAGAGAAAAGAAGAGGAGAAGAGAAAAGAAGAGAAGAGAAAAGAAGAGGAGAAGAGAAAAGAAGAGGAGAAGAGGAAAGAAGAAGAAGACAAGAGGAAGGAAGAAGAAAGGAATGAAGAAGAAGAGAAGAAAAAGTAGGAAATGGACAAGAAGAAAGAAGAAATGGAGAAGAAGAAAGAGGAGCAAAAGAAGAAAGAAGAGGAAAAGAAAAGAGAAGAAGAGGAGAAGGAAGTAGAGAAGACCAAACAAGCGGAGACTCCTAAGGCAACCGGTGGTCAAGCCAAACAAGTTGACACCACCAGTCCGATTGATCTTCAATCTACAAATGAGTCTGAGCTACTTCAAAGCATAAAACTTGCACAGGAGAGACTAAAAGCATTGCAGAGGAAGAAGGAACATGATGTCATTCAAACTACGATTGACACCCTTACCAGTATGATTCCCGGTACTAACCTCCTCAGTACCGATTCCTCTCTTCCAAGCTTAAACTTCTTTGTACCATAGTGGAGGATCAGGTACAATTCTTAGAAGATGTTGTTGAAGCCACTGCAAAGAAGAACCATGAAAAGGCACTCAATGCTGCCTTAGTCAAGAAAATGAATGAGCTGCAGACACAACTACTCAAATAGCAGAATGATATCAGTGTTGCAATGGGTGACGATAAATTACTATTGAGTAAAATCTGCCAACCCCATCTATTTTGTGATGATGTGCTTAAACAGAAATCTCAACTCCAATCGGAGCTATAGGCTTATATCGGCAATTTCAAGATGCCATATGATTCATTCTCTACATATGGGAAATCGGTTCATCACTATCAACTTTAGACTGCCAAGATGGACTTGGAGATCAGCAACTGGTCTAAAGATTTGCAGGAGCTACAACTACTCCTATTTCCTAGACTGCAGATTCTTCAGAAATATTTTCTCAACTTGGAGGCTATCACGATAACTCAAGAAATGAGTACCATTGATGCAAAAGAAGAACTGGTATTTCAGATGCAGACTGAAAGTGAGGTTGCTACCTTATTACTTGAGTCATGGACATTGGCCATGAAAACTTTTATGCAGGAATTTAAATCTATTTTTGATAAGTTTCATTCCTTATTGTCATGAACATTTACTCTATTTTTATATATAAGGAAACAAGGGTTATTTTGCATTACTTTGTCATTGTTGGCAAAGAGGGAGTAGTATATAGTAAAATTTTGGTGAATGCTACCATTTCATGTACTTTCATGTTACCACTTTGAGGGAGTAGTGTATATTGTAATTTCTGCAAAAGGGATAGTGTATATGCTTAGGGGGAGTAATTTTGATTATGGCATTTTTGTTGTTGTAAAAACGCTTAGATGTCACAATTTTCGTAAGTGTTGCCATCAATGCCAAAGGGGGAGATTTTTGGCATTTTGATGATGTTTTGATTGTCATTGATGGACACACACTTTCTTGATGTATGATTTATGCTCAATCGGTAATTGTTCCAACCGGTATTGTGTATTATTGAATGTATAGTCTTTAGACTATCGGTATTTTGCAGAAGATGTTTACCGATCATAGACTGTCTGAAGACCTCAAGCGGTATAGAGACCCCAAGCGGTTCGAGGATCACAAGCGGTACGAAGGACCCAAGCAGTAGTTAACTTTTGATCGGAACACTATGATCTACAAGTCTTCATATTTTTTGACAACCAGTAATCGGTATATTGTATTAACCGGTATTACTCTGTGATGAGTTACCAACCGATATTTCCGTAATGTGTGATGAGTTATCATCCACCAACACTTTGGCGGTGATTTTGTGCCATGTTACAAAATGTGTCTAGATGCATTGAACCTAGGAACTTGTAGTCTAATCCTATTGGACCGACATGAAATCAGATTCCTTTATAAGGACATCATGTCTAGGGTTTTTAAGTATGATGTATGTGAGGTGTGTGATAGAAAAGGTTATGTGCGATCATTGTAGATAAAATTAGGTCTATGTCAAGAGTTGGAGTGTGGAGATATTGAAGACTGAAGTAATGTTAAAATGCATTAACAATGATCTATCAAGGATCTAATTAAGCATACTGTGCTATTGCCTAGATCATTCACTTGTTGATTACTAATATCTTCGACAAGTCTGAAACCCTTAACCAACTAGGCCTAGCAAAGCCTTTGTAAATCCTCTAACAAGGTGGTTCACAACCATGGATCTGAAATCCTTTAACAAGGTAGTCTTTAACAAGACTTATCTCCTAACAAAGATCTAGTTTCCTAACAGGATCTGTTCTGGTGAAGAACATTGTATGACCTTAATCGGTCTAACCTTAACCGGTCTGGTTTCTATTCTGCAGATAGTTACTTGTGAGTTTCTGCTCACTATGGTTTTTCCCATTTGGGTTTCCACGTCAAATATCTTGTGTTATGGTGATTGTGCTCTTGTGGGTGAATGCTTTGTTTGCTATTTGGTTTGCATTTATCTTAACCGGTTTATTAGTGAATCTGTTGCACCGGTTAACTTCTAAACTACTTAAGAGTTTGTTTACAATATTTTTTGGTATAATAATTCACCCCCCCTCTTAGTATTCATCAAACTATAATTGAATATTTTCACATTTTATGTCATCTGAGTGGGTGCTCAGATAGGGGGTTGGTTCTCCTTTGGGTTGATGCCCATAAAGCTAGGGGTTGGTGCTTCTTTGTGTTGGTGCCCATAAATGTGTAATCAAACTATTTCCACTGTGAGGCTAGATTAGAGTAGTAGTCTCTAGCATCTTTTCTCACCAAGGTTTATCCCCATCGTGGGTTTTCCTCGTATATCTTGTCTTATGGGTTTGCCTTGTGTATGAATGTGTTTAATGTCTCAGCTCATAGTTTCCTTGATTTCAATTATTAAAGCTTAGATCATTCAGAAAAGTTAAAGTTTTTTGAATACCACTGATTCACCCCCCTCTTAGTGGTCCATTTGTGTTCCTTCAATTGGTATCAAAGCTAGGTTCCTATTGAAAAGATTTCTCTAGCTTGGGTAGATTATGGTTTGTGAACACAATTGCTAGAAGTGAATCCTCCTTTGTTAAAGTACCAATGTTTGATGGCACCAAATATGCCTTTTGGAGCAGAAAAATGGAAACCTACTTATCCTCCCGTAAAGTGGAAAAAATCGAACCCTAGTTGTTCTCCCCTCCCCAACTCCAAGGAGAGAGAAGGGAGAGTCACTAGGGTTGATGGTTTTCACTTAGGAGGGAATTTACATTCAAAAGAGGGGTTGAAACCCACAAGATCCAATCCCACACAATGCAAGATTGGATTCTATATGAGTTTCAAGGTTTGTGATAGCAAGGATACCCTCTTTTGTAAAGAATGTAGATAGAAAGATTGAACTAGGAATGCATGTAGAAGCAAGAAAGATTCACTTATAAATAGAGATAGGGATATGATATGAAGCTGCGGACCTGGAATTAGCAGTAAAATGTTGAGACGGCGCTGTCCTGCAAATTTGAGCAAAAGTTGATGGGACGATGGCGCCCGGCGTGCACACGGTCCTCCGAAAAATCCGTGAAACGAAGGGGGATCTGTTCGTCTCTGCACAAGGATTCCAGATCTTCAATTTCAGCCGCGTACCTGCAACCTACACACATAAAAGCGAAGACGATTGGGGGGTTAGGGATTAGGGGTTTGCCCTTAGGTCAAACCCCGGTTTTGGAATTAACCAAGAAATGAGAAATGTTGTAAATGTAAATGACTGTAATGTAAAACAAGTACTAGTACCTTGTTGTAAGGATGTTTGTATCCTTATATGCGAAGGTATAGATGTTGTTGTTTGTTGTATGTTGTATGTTGTAGCATGTGATCTCCTCTTCAATGGTTGAATCCTTGTCTTGAATGCAACACTTAGCCTTGAATGGAGACTTAGAATGATCAATTGCTTGAAGGAATGTTTGAATGTTTGAATGCTTGAATGCTTGAATGTTTGAGTATCGTTTCCACCTTTTTCGCCTCCTCCAAATGAGAGAGGAAAATGTAGTTTATATACTTGCCAATTAGGGTTGATAGACTGATTTTCCCGACCTTAGGCCGACCAGGAAATGTTATTTTCCAATTTGCAAACAAAAAAGGCCCGAAGTCCCATAGGAGACCGGGCCCAAAATAGGGCCAGGGACCAGGGCGCTGGGCGCCATGGTCCTGGGGGACCAGGGTACTGGGTGCCCTAGTCCTGAAGGACCAGGGCGCTGGGCACCATGGTCCCACCTCCCGAGACAGCAGGGTGCAAGGAGGATCAGGCCAGGGTGCTGAGAAATGCAGTTTTTGGTGTCGTGAGCAAGTTTCGGGGTCTCCATTCAGGTTCAGTGTTGCGTCGCCATCGTGAAGACCCAAATGCAGTCGAAATTGCAAGTGTCGCAATTTTAGGACGCTACATTTAGCCCCCACTTTAGCGGGAGTATAAGCGTACGCTCATACTTCCGGTAAAGTACAAGGAAACAACATTGAAAAACTTTCACCACGTCAAGGAGGCAAGATACACCAAGCCCCCAGTGGACTAAGGATCTTACAACTTCGATTGACAAAGTAAAACGGAAGATCACAAGAGAGAACCATGACTGTCAGTAGTAAGGTTCCCTCACTATGAGTCATGCAAGAAAGATATCAAAAATTTCTTGACAAATTTTCAAGGCAAAATTTGTCAAGAAATTTTCAAGGCAAAATTTGTCAAGAAATTTTCAAGTATCTTGAAAAGATATGAACGGGATGTATGCCCCCCTACGTTAAAGTGATCGCACACGCCTTACCGGGGGTGATTGCTTTAAGGTAGTGATACATATAAGAAATGAGAAAGGAGCACATTATCACAAGGATTTAGCCCCCAAGTGTGAGATAAGCCCAAGGATAATAGACACAAAACACAAAGCACAAGGTGACTTCGCTTTCGTCGGGGTCAGTATGCTGTATGATAATTCATGTATATCATATGTATGTATGCATAATTGTTCTTCATTCCCCAATCAAGGAAGGTCACCTAGAAGAAGGGAACACATGTGTCTTTTAAGTCAACATGAGAGAGATCGAGAGATATCAATGCTTTGCATCGTCCTCAAGTAGACAACACTAAGGACAACAAATAGAAGAATGAGAATAACATATAGAAGAAGTAACAAAAGAAATAGAGGAGGAGAGAATCTGCTATGCTAATGAAACTAGTCTAGCACGTCATCTACCCCCCGATCTTGCTGATCAATGTTTCGGGAAGGTAGGGAACACGCTAGAGGAGGAACATCCAACACAGCAGATGGAGCTATCACAAGATCCAAACAAGGGCTATGTTCATGTTCCAAGCCACGTTGTTCTTGTCTAGGAGCTAGGATAAGTGTTTTAGAAAATTCATTAGATAGATAATTATCAACATCAACATGTTCATATTCACTATTAGAATGTAAAGAAGTAACATTTTCATCATGAATAACATTTTCATCTATATCATCATCAAGATTTATAAAAATAGGATCTTTAACTCGCACAGGATCAAGACCATCATGCATCTTATGTTTAGGAGATTTTGGCTCAATTTTCGGCTGAGGAGAAAATGGAATAATACTAGCTGAAGGTGTTTTTGGGGATTGCAAAGTTTGAGAAGCAGCTGCCTGAGCTCTAAGACGACGCTTTCGTCGGCGTTCACGTGCAGAACGATTTCGTCTAGTCTTAGTAGGAAGTTGCGAAGATTGAGGAGGAGGAATGTTCTCATCCTTATCACTTGGGTGTTTAGGTTGTGGTCTCTTAGGTTGAACAATAGGAGAAGAGGAAGGTCTCTTCTCTCCATAGGAGGAAGGAGGAGGAACCGCTCCATATAAGGGAGGAATATTTGGTTTTGGAAGGAGACCAAGTCCATCATGATGAGGAGGGATAGGTCTACTCTTAGGAGGTTTATTAGACATAGACATAGTCACATCCATAGGAATAGGTTGGGAATCTTCTTGAGGAAAGACATTAGTTTTATCTCTTAAAGGAAGAACTTCCTTCTCAAGAATGATAGGAATGTCAAGTTTGGGTGTTCTAGGTTCACTTAGAGATAGGATCATGTCTTTTTTCCACTTTTGATAATATTTGAAAAGATGATCACTTCACAGAGGAAGAGATTGGAATTGTTTAGACCAAAAGTAATCAATAGGAACGCTAGAAGTTCTTTCAGCTGGTTTAAAGAGACTATGATTGATAGTAACAACTTCACCATTATGGGGAAATTTCAAACACTTGTGGATAGGAGAAGCAATAGCTTTCATGGAAGATAGCCAAGGATAGCCTAGCTTCACACGAAATTGTTCGGATGATGGAATAATAGCAAAGTCCACATCAAGGGATTTGTTATGGACCTCAATAGGTAATGTAATAGAACCAATTGCAAGAGAAGAAAATGCATCAAATAGTTTCACAACCACATTTGTTTCATCATAGATCACTTGATTCAATTGCAAAGTAAAAAGAAATTCTTCAGTAATGACATTAACCATGCAAGAAGGATCAATAAGCACTCCACGGCAAGGTGTGTTCTTGACTTGTGAAACTATTTGATGCATTTTCTTCTCCTACAATTGGTTCTATTACATTACCTATTGAGGTCCATAACAAATCCCTTGATGTGGACTTTGCTATTATTCCATCATCCGAACAATTTCGTGTGAAGCTAGGCTATCCTTCCGGTAAAGTACAAGGACACAACATTGAAAGACTTTCACCACGTCAAGAAGGCAAGACACACCAAGCCCCCAGTGGACTAAGGATCTTACGACTTCGATTGACAAAGTAAAAGGGAAGATCACAAGGGAGAACCATGACTATCAGTAGTAAGGTTCCCTCACTATGAGTCATGCAAGAAAGATATCAAAAATCTTCAAGGCAAAATTTGTCAAAATTTTTTTAAGTATCTTGAAAAGATATGAACGGGATGTATGCCCCCCTACGTTAAAGCGATCACACACGCCTCACCGGGGGTGATTGATTTAAGGTAGTGATACATATAAGAAATGAGAAAGGAGCACGTTATCGCAAGGATTTAGCCCCCAAGTGTGAGATAAGCCCAAGGATAATAGACACAAAACACAAAGCACAAGGTGACTTCGCTTTCCTCGGGGTCAGTATGCTGTATGATAATTCATGTATATCATATGTATGTATGCATAATTGTTCTTCATTCCCCAATCAAGGAAGGTCACCTAGAAGAAGGGAACACATGTGTCTTTTGAGTCAACATGAGAGAGACCAAAAGAGATATCAATGCTTTGCATCGTCCTCAAGTAGACAACACTAAGGACAACAAATAGAAGAATGAGAATAACATATAGAAGAAGTAACAAAAGAGAGGAGGAGAGAATCTGCTATGCTAATGAACTAGTCTAGCACGTCATCTACACCTCCTTAGGTTTTGATGTCTGGATGTCAGTTAAGAATGGCTATACTATTCCTCAAACTCCTCCTACAGACCCAGATGCAAAAAGAGAATATGAGAAAAATGCTAAAGCCAAGAATGCAATTTTGAGTGGCCTATTTAATACAAAGTTTGTCAAAGTTATGCACTGCACATCTGCTAAAGAAACATGGGACAAGATGCAAAGAATCTATGAAGGAGATACAAAAGTAAAGGAGGCTAAAATGCAAAATTTTTGAGGTCAGTTTTAAGGTTTGAAGATGGAAGATGATGAAAAGATTGCTGATTATCTTAAAAGGGTGGATGAAATAGTTAATGCTATAAGAGGTCTTGGTGAAGATGTTTCAGATGAAGTCATATTGAAGAAGGTCTTGAGATCTTTAACAACAAAGTATGATACACAGGTCTTTTCTATTAAGGAAACAAAATATTTAAAAAGTTTCTCCATGGATGAACTCTTTGGTTCATTATCTGCATATGAAATGAGAACTCTTGTTGTTGAATCGTCAAAGAAAGAAGTTGCCTTCACCTCCGAGAAGAAAGGAAAATAAGCTACAAGTTGTGATGTTGATGAAGAATCAGATGCTGCTGAAGCAAACTTTGTAAGGAAATTAAAGAAAGGATCAGTTAAGTAAAGGACACAAGTAAAAAGTTTTATAAATCTAGGAGAAGGAAATTTCAAAAGAAGAAAATTATTTACACTATTGATAGTGATGTATCTGATGATGAAGTTGAGCCAGCTGAGAATTGCAGTGAAGGTGAAAAAAAAACTAATCTCTTCATGGCCCAAGAGTGTGATAGTGGAGCACAATCCAAAAATCAAAATTTATTTGATAGTGAAGATGAAATTGATGTTGAGGTGGATCTTGAAGCAGAGTTAATAGGTTCTCTTGAAGAACTAGACAAGGTAAGGAAAGAATATAAAAAATACAAGAAGTCAACCATATAGGAACAAGATCAGCTAAAGCAAAGCCTTGAAGAATCCAATCTAAAAATTATTGTTTTATCTACTCAACTAGAAGAGGCCAAGAGGATGAGTGAAGTGATAAAATCAGAATTGGAAGCCAAAGAAAAGGAGTGTAAAAAGGTGGAACAAGAAGTGGTATGTCTTATGAAAGAACTTGACAAATGCAAGGAAGATATCAAGTTGAGGATGAAGTATGAGGGCAAAACCAATGCATTGGATGATATGTTGAAAAATAAAAAATATTCAAAAGATTCTATAGGTGTAGGATATGAGGATGGACAATGTTCTACCAGTACTGAAGCATCAAAAGGAGACATAATTTTTGTATCTTCAAGAATCAATGATCATAAGAAAACATTCAAGGCCAACAATGCTCCAGGAAAGAAAATATATTTAAATACTACTGCTGAAAGTTTGAAGACACATGCTGCTACTACAAAGGAGTCTGATGTAGTTGCTATAAGAAATAATCATGCTAATCCAAAAGGAAAAACCAAGCTGATTGATGATGGCTTCACAAATGTCAAGGACACGAGGAAGGAGTTTAGAAGACCGAGATTTGCTACTCCAAGGACAAGAGTAAGTCATAAAGCTTGAAAGATATGATGGAGGTTCCATTAGGTTTAAAGATGATTAGATAGCACAAATTGTTGGGATTGGTTCAATTAATTTTGATGGAAAGCATAACGCTGATAATGTCTACTATGTGAAGGGTTTACATCACAATCTTTTGAGTGTTGGACAAATTAGCAAAAATGGATATAATGTTGTTTTTTCAGGATAATGGATGTGCGATCTGGAAGGAGTCCAAAACAGTCATTGTAGCTGGAAGAAGGATAAATAAAAATATGTATTAGTTGGAAGGAGCTACAATACACTATTTGTTATCTAAACTTGATGACAACTTGCTATGACATTGGAGGATGTGTCATATCAACTTTGATAGTTTGGTGTAGATCAGTTCACGGAGTGCAATGAGAGATTTACCAAGATTGACCAAACCAGATAACAACATTTGCAAGGAATGTCAAGTAGGAAATTAGACAAAGAGCACATTCAGAGGAAATGAGTATTCATCCACCAGATTACTGGATTTGGTACACATAGATCTATGTGGTCCAACTAGAACAAGGAGCTTGCAAGGTGAAAGATATTTCATGTTAGCAATTGATGATTATTCTAGAATGACTTGGGATCCATTTTTAAGAGAGAAGTCTGAGGCATTAGAGAAGTTCAAGATATTCAAGGAAAAAGTTGAGAATGAGGTTGATACGAAAATCAAGTATTTAAGGTCTGATAGAGGAGGAGAATTTATTGCTGATGAGTTTAATGATTTTTGTGAGAAACATGGCATTAGAAGACAATTATTTTCCCCTCGAACATGACAATAGAATGGTGTAGTAGAAAGACTAAACATAACTATACAAGAGGTAGCTAGAACTATGATGAAAGGAGCAGAAGTACCATAAGTATACTAGAGAGAAGCAATTCACATAGCGGCCTACACTCTTAACAAAATTCTATACTGGAAGAAATATGGGAAGAAATCCTATGAACTTTGGCACAATAGAACTCCGACAGTGAAATATTTCAAAGTATTTGGAAGCAAGTTCTATATCCAAAGAGATGAGGATAATATTGGAAAATTTGATAGTAGAGAAAGTGAAGCCATATTATTAGGCAACTCAACAAAGAGCAAGGCACACTAGTGTTATAACCAAGAGGTTGAATAAGATTCTTGAAAGTGCAAATGTGAAATTTGATGAAAGTACTTCAAAAGACTCAGAGATATTGACAGGATATGAATCTGATGAGTCCGATGAAAGGAAGAATGAAGATGAAACCAAAAGAGAAGAATGATCAAGATGCTCCAACATCTACATCCAAAAACCCAAGACATGTTCATAAGGATCATTCAGAAGATCAAATTATTGGAGATAAAAGTAAAGGTATCATCATAAGAAGCAAAGCAACTCAAGAACAAGTTTTGCTGTGTTTACTATTTGAAATTGAGCCAAAGACAATAGAAAAATCTTGTGGTGATTAGAACTAGATAAAGAAAATGAAAGAAGAGCTGGATTAGATTGAGAAAAATAAGACATGAGAATTAGTTAATGAACAGGAAGACAATAATGTGATCAGAACTAAGTGGGTATTCCAGGAAAAAACTAGATGAGGATGGAAAGGTTGAAAGAAACACAACATGGTTGGTCTGCAAAGGTTATACTCATATTGAAGGCATTGATTTTAATAAAACTTGCGCCCTGATTACTCGGATGGAGGCAATCAAGATGTTCTTGGCATTTACAACATTTAAGGATTTCAAGGTTTATCATATGGATGTGTAATCAACATTCTTGAATGGAGAATTGAAAGAAGAAGTTTATATTGAACAACTAGAAGGTTTCAGGTTGACAAAGGATCCAAAAATTGCTTGCAGATTAAAGAAGGCTTTGTATGGACTGGAACAAGCCCCTAGAGCTTGGTATGGAAGGCTAGACAAGTACCTAGTTGATCAAGGATTTCAGAAAGGTTCGGTTGACAACAATTTATATTTCAAGCCTGATTAAGGTAAAATACTAATTGTTGTAGTATATGTTGATGATATAATCTTTGGAGGAAATTAAGGTATGTGTGGAAGATTTTCTAATGAGATGCAGAAGGAATTTGAGATGTCCACGATTGGTGAGCTAAATTTTTTTCTTGGTTTGCAAGTTAATCAGAATGATAAAGGAATTTTTATTTCTTAGTCTAAGTATATTAAAGAGTTATTACAAAAGTTTGGGTTGGGGAATTCCAAACCGGTGTGTACACCTATTACCAGCAGATTCAAGGCAACCAAAAATGATAAATCTCTTAAGGCAGATGCAAGTCAGTATAGGTCAATGATTGGAGGACTATTATATTTGACTACCACCAAACTAGATATCATGTATATAGTGTGTTTGGCAACCAAATTTTAGCAAGAACCAAAAGAATCACATGTTGTGGCAGTAAAAAGGATTTTCAGTTATCTGAAAGGCATAGAAGAATTTGGTTTGTGGTATCCTAAGAACTCGGTTTTTATCCCGACAGCTTATACAGATGCAGACTGGGCTAGGAGTGTTGATGATAGGAAAAATATAAGTGGAGGAGCATTCTTTCTTGGCTCCTGGTTGGTTGCTTGGTCCAGTAAGAAGCAAGAGTCCGTGTCTCTATCTATAGCTAAATCATAATACATTGCAACATCTTCATGTTGCACATAAATTTTATGGATGAAGCAGATTCTAAAGGACATTGGTGTAAAGTTTGATGACCCTATCTCAATCATGTGTGATAATACCAGTGCAATAAATATTTCAAAGATTATGGTACAAGATTCCAGAATAAAGCACATATCTATTCGGTACCACTTCTTGAGGGAAAAAGTGTTGGTTAATGAAGTAAGACGAGAAAATGCAACTACAAAGGAACAAATTGCAAATATCTTCACTAAGGCATTGTGTAAAGATAATTTTGAGTATTTTTGACCGAAGTTAGGGGTATTAACCCTTTCTAGTTTGAACTAAATTGCATTTGGATGTGCATTGGTCCAGTGAGTAGCTTGCAGGAGTGAGTTTCATAGGGGGAGTTTTGCCTGCCTTTGTCATTGTTGTCAAAGGGGGAGAGAGAGTATGATGTGTATTGATATGCTTATCGTCTTGATGGATGTTGCCATCAATGAAAAAGGGGGAGATTGTTAGAATTATGTTGTCATTGATGTCAAATCCTATAGTCCGGTTAGGTTCGGATATGATATATTGAGCAGTAGTGGAAGATAGGTATGCATGTGATGTTGATGGTCGTTTGGTGATTTCTTAGAATATGTCTTCTTGGAAGATGCGTTGTGGATGTTTCTCAGTGCTATCTTTGGGTCTAGCTTGATCCATAAGTCAAGGTGTTGATTGAGAAGTCGAGGCTGTGTAATGACGTTATGTTTTGGGTTCGACATGTAACGTGTTGATGTGTTTGATGAAGAGTGTTGTAATGTGGTCTACTTCTCATTCCTTCCCACCATCGGAGTGTTTAGTATTGAACCATCTTAGATCTCTATCTTGGCCGACTTAGAAGATTATGTTTTTCC
Organism: Cryptomeria japonica; assembly: GCF_030272615.1. NCBI lineage: Eukaryota > Viridiplantae > Streptophyta > Pinopsida > Cupressales > Cupressaceae > Cryptomeria > Cryptomeria japonica. The sequence goes on from NC_081409.1 coordinate 182,321,184, forward strand.
AGAGACAATATATGTATGTGTATGATCTGAATGAGTTAGTGTAGCATTTTGTGAATGGCTAATTGTGTAGAAGATATGCAAAATTGAAAGAATCCAGTTGTTGTTGTGAAGTGTGTTGCAGATAGTTACCAAAAGCACTTCCGACAGTGCAGATTATGTTTCAGTAGTGGATTCTCTTTTCTATCTTTCTTTCTTCGGCAATGGGCCTTTCTGGGCAATGAGCCCTCCTGCAGTGAGCCATCCTTTGTAAAAATCACCTTAATGGGTGTTTTCATATTAAGAATTAGCATTCTCCATGGTTTTTCCCTTCTTGGGGTTTCCATGTAAATCGTGGTGTTCATTGTGTTTGAGTTATTTTGTGCATATGATTTCATGTTATATTCTTCTTGATTAATTCTGTTAATTTTTCTAGATCTGTGAATAAAGTTTAAAGAATATTTTAATTGTCAATTGATTCACCAACCCCTAACATCTGCCCCAATATTCAACATGAAGAACCCAAATTGAATAGTGTAAACTCCTCACCTCCCACTATTGAAAACATAACTCTCCCTCATTGTCTAGATCATTGTCTACTTGTCTACATCAACACCAAAGAGGAACCCACTCCCCACCTAAGCCCTAACACCCCCACTTCCACTTGACATCTTTTACACGATTATCAGTGAATATATAATTGTTATTTATTCCTTTACATATGAATTATTTGTGGTTACTTTTTATTCCTTAGATAGTATGAATAAGGTGTTAGTAAAATAAATATGGTTTTGGGATGTTACTACTTTATTTTTTGAAGATAGTTTTAAAGATTCAAGCTTTTTATTGAGAAGTTAGAAGTTTCTTCTTTATGTATAATCATTTATAATCTTCTCTTCTATTTATAGATGCATTACAACTTAATAAGATAAGCCACACATTTGTAAAATTTATCAATTCATTTATATATCTAAATGAAAAAGAATTTGAAATAAATTTATATCTAAATGGAAAAGCATTTAGAATAAATTTATGCTAATTTTGAGATCTCCCAAAAGGATCTAGGGTTAATACCAATTTGAGATGATATATTGATACTTTTGAAAGTAACCTATGTTAATTCAAAATAGTGTTCAAGCTCTAAATCACTTTAGAGAAAAATCAATTCTATTTTGAAAAAGAATTTACTTCACATTATTGTAATAGTGGGATAAAGGTGGAGTCCCTCCCGTTATGCAAGAAGGTTCAAATATAAGGAAATAAGAAAAAAAAAAAGTGCCTTAGAATATGACTATAACATAGAAAATAAATGATGAATATGTATATAGATTGTTTTTGGTAAGAATTTAGGTTTTTGGGGAGTGTAGAGGGCTTTGCTAGTAGATAATTCACTCCCTATTATAATATTTCACATTCTAGGTGGGAGTTCTTATAAAACCACCACTAATTTCTCTAAAAAATAATTATGAATTATAATTATATATTAAAAAAAATATATAGAAATTTTGTAAGGTTCATATCTTTAAATAATAGTTTGAACAATAAGATATCATTAAACAATTTTTAGAGTGCACATTTTTATAATATTCTGTATTTTCAAAAAAAACAATTTATATACATTTAAGAGGAGACATGAATAATTATAAAACCTGCATTTGGTGACAAATTGATGGAGAAAAATTGCTATTTGAATTTTTGCCAGTTGAGCTCCAGGGCAAAGTCTTGAACCTCCTCCAAATGGCATCAAATATTCTTCTTTTGAATCCTACAATAGCCCCACATAATAATTATGTACCATTATCACCCTATTCAAATATTATTCTGATATTTAAGATATAAGTGAAATATTATATAATTACTAAGGTTTTACTTCTGTGTTGCAAGATTTCCAATGCCATGGGTTGAATGTGAATGGTTCAGAATAGTATTTCTCATCTAAATGAATTGCTGATGTAAACAAAAATATTATTGAATCCTTGGGAATATGGTAACCTGCAAGAAAGTGAAATTTTTTAATTAACCATCTAATTTTAGTAGATGATTATTTTTTATTTTTTGGAGAAGTGTATCAAATATCTTTCATTTCAACATCTTGGAGAGTTTTTCTTTCTAGAAATGGAGAAATGTTAGCCAAATGTAGAGTCTCGTTTATAACCTAATTACATTCAATACAACAATCATGAAAATAGTCTAACATAATATACAACATGTGTGATGATAGGTTACCATGCATTTTACTTACACATTGAGTGAATTTCATTGACTTATAGTCACCCCATGTTAATTTGTGGTTGATTCCTTTTTCCTTAATTTGAGAGCCACATTCATCCTGCAAAAAAATGCTAGTCATATTAAACATGTGACCAAAATATAATCATAAATTGGTAAAATTATATGTAGTAATTAGAGGTTATGTAAAAATTACTCAATTTTTTTTATGATAATATCTATGCATATAATAGGTGTATAAGGAGTTCACTCTATGATAAAAGGTTTCTATACTATAGTCAAAAAATATGTGATGCAATAAGAGATATATTTATTTTTGATCGGTAATCGCTTTTGACTAGAGCTATGAACCAGTGAGACCATATTTTTGAGGGGCCTCATCCTCAGTTGTTATGGCATTCTTACACCCTTATCTCTCCGTGATGCCTTCCTCAACCTTATATCTCTGAGACCAACAATGCAAAACCGCGAGCAGGGTAGCCCATCAAGGACCACAAACCAGTAGAGGTGAAAGACCCACGAGGGCCCAATACAACACTGCTAGGCATGAAAGACCCGTGTGGGTTTGATAGAAGTCCACGGACAACACACGCCAATGAGAAACTGGATTTGCAAGCAACACACACCTATGAAGATCAGGGTTCGTAAGAACATCGACTCAACAGGGGTCAAGCATAGTCAGTCGGTCCATGCGTCCGCTAGGATCACCTGTACGTCCTCCAAGATCAGTCGCCATTAATATCTCCTACCAAGGTGGGATCAAACCAGTATATTAACATACCGCTTTGGTCTAGGCAGGGACTTGAACCTTGGTTGAACCACAAACAATGCAACCATTTCACCATTACACTAACAGGTGATCCCCAACACTAAGAGATTTATTAATATGGTGTAATTGTTAGAAATTAAATATTTAATTTAAATGAAGTTATTTTTATGTAGTTATATTTGTTTTAAGATTTGTTAATTTATTTTATTTGTATACTAAAATATTAATGTGTTATTAATTTTCTTTGTATGAATGTATATGCTTATTCTATTTTTTTGCATTGAATTGATGGATCAAGATTTAAAAAATAATTAACCTAAATTCTTGAGTGATTTGATAGAGGAGTAGAATATTGTTTGTTGAGAGTTTGGAAAATGTGTGTATTTTTTCTTCTTAAGATCCATGACCTCTTGCAATACAATAGGAAAATATTCCTTTCCAATCACTATTGTTGATGAATAAATATTTTATGGTTCTTTATATATAAATTTATATTATAAATATCCTTAAACTGGAAAAAATCTTGTTTGAAATAAAAGAAAATCCTTGGGGTATGTTATGGTTTAAGTTCTATGATGAGAAATTTCACAACTCTTCATGAAAATATGCATTCTAGAGAATCACCACTTACATTAGGAATTACAATTATGGAAAGGGTAAATTTTATTAGCAAGATGATTTTTAAACATGACATTTTTCTTCTGATTTTTTACCTTGGGAGACACAACACGATCCTTTCTTTAATCATATGTTTAGTAATCTATTATTTAAGTAGATTTTTTTTAATAAATAAAATAATTTATTTACTTTTTTTATAAATAAATGTATGAAAAAAATAATTTTACACATATTCACAAAAAAGGTTGGTGGTTAAGAAATAACATCCCTAAAATAGCCTTTTTCATTTATAAACTATTCATACTTAAAAAAAATAAAAAATAAGCTATAAGTAAAATTATTACCATTTATTAATGTCACCTAATCTTACTATATAATATACGCTTAGCTTTTATAATTGTTTAAAAAATGATTCATGCAAAGGATAACTTATGATCTAGGTTATCTTCAGTGATATCTCCATAATCTTGTTTTATAATAAACAATTTACTTTTAAGAATTACTAATAAAGGGATTCATGCAAAGGATAAGTTATAAGGGTTATTTTTAGTTATTAAATATTCAAAATTTTAGTAGTTAATATAATGTATTATTTTTTATTATAAGGTGTTCTGAGTTTATCGTTGTTAGTTGCAAAAAAAAAAAAAAAGTTGAATTTTTATAAGCGTTTGTTTCTCAATAAAATTATGGGAGACTTGGACATACAAAAAATGACAATAATATATTTATCAATCTTAAGAAAGAACTTACTAAATGGGTTGAAATATACAACATATAAGGGAATATATAAGACCATCCTTTAATTTGAGTAACTATGCAAGATTGTTATCATAAAGAAGTATGTAAATATTAGTGGAAACTATTAAAGATGCTTAAGACAATATGAATCGAAAGGAATTGATGCTGATAATTCTACATAGATGATTAGGTCCTATGATATTCTCAATCCGCCTCACCGTAAAAGTGATGCCATAGACATAGAGCATCATATTTCACTATAGCCTTTCTTGATGGACAAGACCATATCTACTACCACTCTCATGGAAAAAGATAATCAAGTGATGGAAAGATGAAATGAAGTTACCCTCTTCTTAAACTTTAAGATTCTAGTGATAAAAATAATAAGGATCACACCACTAGGCTCATTCATTTTATGACAAAAGAGGCTCGCATGGTGGATTATCATTTTATTTTGTCTGATAGATGTTGAAATATTATTTTGTTTTTACATTGTAGTGTAGCTCATGAGATTATTAATGTTGTGATTCTTTTGTTGATGATTTCAATGAGTCCTACTCATATAAATATGTTGGCGCATAATTTTCTTCTCCTTATTATATTTGTTTGTTATGTTCTTGAATTATCTTGATGATGGGTTGATTTTATTGAAGTTCATCCAAGAATAACTCTACAAAATCCTTCTTAATCTAAAGGAACATTAGGAAAAAAATCTAAATGAGAGGTATGAGTGATTTTGAATTTTTTTACCTTCTTTTTATTTTTTATTATGTTAAGTGGGGAATTACCCCAACCCATACAATTCAACACTTAAAATATTCAAGCAAAAATTAGGCTTTGAGAGCAAGTCCACCATATCCAAAGAGTTTAGCCAAAACTTAACAACAAAATATAAGTGATACAGTCTAGAGACACTAGAGGAACATCAAAAAATATTAACAGAGCACCTAGAGCTAAGAATAACAAAAGAAACTATAGGGGCACTAAAATAGATAACCCTAGTTATTTAGAATGTCTTTTAATTCCTCCTCCAATGGGAGAAGGTTACTATACTTCTTTTCATTCATACTTCCATTATTTTTTGAAATGGGGACCTTTCTTTTCTTCTTCCTCTCAATCTTCTTAGTAGCCACCACAAATTGCATAACACATTTCTGCATCTAGATAATGGTTGATCTTTATTAGGTCCTTGATACTTCCCTCCAAATTTCTAATCCATTCCTTGTTTCTTTCGCATCCCAAACAATTTTAAGGTGTCTCTAGGTTCTCCACTATTGCATTGAGGTCCTCAATATTTGAAACTATCCTTTGCCAATCATAGCATTCCTTAGGTTCTTAAACATGCTGATCCTCATCTTCCCTGTAATCCTTAAGGTTGTTCAACCCTTCTAATGCTCCATTAAACTAATTTTTCATTGGGGGGATTAGAATAGAGAGTCCTCTGGAACCAAGTTCAATGGGTCATATTGGGTTTCCTTGTTGCTTGCAGATCCGATTTTATTGAAAGTTGAATCCTCTGATTGATCTTCACTCTTCTCTTTTGGGGGGCATTGCCAATAGCTTCGAAAATTTTGGTAGCTACATACAATTTAGCCAACCTAGCTAACCTATGCTCCCTAGAGGATTTTGTTTAATTGTATTTAGCAGGTTCACTATCAGAAAGGTTAATGAGAGGGGGGAGGGAAATAACAGGGCTATTCTTAGAAGACATACAGACTGCTTTGCCCTTACCACTAGCAAACTAAGAATGACCACTACTAGGGTTTGTTTAGATTTTTTTGCCTTTACTTGAGGTGGTCTTAGGGCCAATATAAATAATCAAAGGGGGAGTATCACAACCAAGGTTGGGTTTGTACTTCTTAGGAGTGCTAAGAAAATATTTTTGAAGGGAAATGGCATGTGAGGAAGATGGTGTTCCATATTTAAAAACAATTCTTTTTTTTTTGGAATATGACAGAGAGGTGTTTTGGTCTTGGCTATTAGGGGGATTACAAGGAGGGGTTGGATTAACAATAGGGGTGTTATCTAGATAGAAATTGTAAAGTGTGTAAATCGGACTTGGATGAAATAGATGGTAAACCACCTCAGATGCACCTTTACCCATAGAGGAAAAATGAAAGAAGGGGAAATTTACAATATTTTTGTGTCAAAGGTGATTTAAGAGGGGGAAATGGTAGCCATGAATTGTGTAAAACCTTCCTTCTCGGGTAAAGTACTTTATGAGGTGGTAGAGCTCACAACACCCCAAGGAGGCGACAAATGCTCTTGATTAAACTCATTCTAATGTCTTTTTAGGTATTCCCCTTCCTCCAAAAAGAGCATCATGTAATCCTCATATGCCTATTTTTGTCTTAAATTTGGATCTATTTATCCTTCACATTTTAGGCCTATACCTTCCATAAAAAGATCCTTTGACACTTACATCTTGACACCCCTAACCTCAAATCTCCTATTCTTCCAACTATTCACGAATTGTGAGGACACATCCTCATCACTCCCAATCATGGTCTTACAAAAAGGGGTAATTCCTCCTCTATCAAATATATCCCAGACTTGGGTGTTTTTCTTTAATGAAGTGAACGAGGTTGGCTCGACCCATAGTCTTTGGCCTCCCATGGCAGTAGTTCTTCTTTTCCAAAAATTAGAAATAATATTAACATGATCCAAAACCAGAGCAGAAGATTAAGTAATGGATATTTCTGAAATACCAACAACACAAAGATTAAGATCAACTAACAAATCCTTAAACCTTGCACCACATGAGGAAAGTCTAATAGCATTCAATCCATTTTTATGAACTTCCCCTTTCCATAAGTAGAAATAATTACAACTCATCCATCTCTAAGTCTATTCATATATCTTCCCTATGCAAACAAAAATATCCTCTGATGCAAGATCCCAAGGGTAGATAGAAACATCACACTTGCTATTAATTCCTTTCCAGTTAACATAGATTTTGAGATTATCATGACACGGCCTCATCATGTCAACCTTCATTTGATAACTCAACATGTAGTGTTGAGTGATAGTCCATGTTAGAATCACTGCTAACATTATTTTGAGCATATTAGTATTTTTTATGGTTAACAAAACTTGCCTTCTTTTTGTTGGTATTGCTTTGTTTAATCACTTTTTTGACATCTTGTTGAATGTGTTGTTTAGTGATTTTGTTGTTTTTGTTAAACATTTTATTTGGTGATTTTTTGATGCAACCAATTGTCTTTTGATGGAATGAAGTAATTTATTTCTCTCTTTTTTTTGATTTAGGGTTTTCTATGAAGGCTAATATATATACATACAAGAAAGGAAATTAACCTAATTGTTTCTTTAATTTTCGAAAATGAAGTGTTTCTAATTAACTATATAAATTTTATATGTAAGATATGATAAAGTTTTGTTTTTTGAGTTTAGATATACTTAAAAGTAAGTAAAAATTCCAATATACTAGAATGAGAAACAATATAGATCTAGCACTACATAAGAAAGTATGTAGGATGAAAATGGAATCGAGTGAACTAAAACCTAATCCCACTCTCATTCAAACATTGGAGTACAAAAACTCCTAAGGAGATGATTCACTTTGACTTCCTCTTATGAAAGAGAGTCAAGGAATATCTTTAGGGTTTCTATTCCTTTTCCACTATGAAGAGGAGATATGAAAAATGTTATAGCATGACAAACTAAGCTAAGGAGATGACTAAAAATGTAAATATAAACTAAAATATAGGAAATTGCAGATTTGAAACTAAGGCACAAAGTATAGAACTGGAAATGAAACTCGGATATACACCTATCATTGGAAATTGGGTTGAATTGAGTTAGACCAAGGTGTTGGGCGCTCAAGTCTCTATCACTGCATTGAGCTAATTTTCTGGAATCTACACCCTAAAGTCTTGAGACATTAAATTGCCATCGAAAATACCAAAATGCAGAGGACTAGGGCACTGGGTACTTTGGTCCTAGACCAGAGCACTGGGCACTCCAACCCTAGGGATTTGGGACCTCCTTTCATATCTAGACCTGTGTCTGCAAACTTTATCTTTCTCAAAGATTGTGCATCCATCGGATTCCTGTTCCTACACCTAGAACTTGAAAAATGGTGTTTGGGTGGCTATATAAGGTTTTACCTTAGTTAGACCCCTTGTTTTGGTGATTTCCACCTCCAAAAATAGCCAATAATGTATTGAAATACATGTGTGTGCTAGAACCTTATGTATGTATAAGATCCTAAATATGCTAAAAATGCAAGAGTTAGAGTTCTACCCTATGCTTTTGAGTATAAACCCTAAATGAAAATGAGAATGCTTCAAATCATAAATGCAACAATGGATCAAAAGAAATAACGTAGATCTGAAAATAAGTGTTATGAAACTCATATGAAGACATGAAAATAACATGAAACCATACCAAACCCAAAGGGAGTGGTACAAGCCAATCAATAGTTGGTGATCTCCTTTTATTCTTCAATATATTCAAAGCTTCAATTGATGATGAAAATGGTTGATGTAAACTTAATGAATGCTTGATTTGCTGATTGAAAACTTCACATAACCAACACTTTCACTTCATAAGAGGCTCCTTCAACTGCTAGAGAATGGATCCTTTAAATGAGGAAAGGAAAGGCTTTCTATATGAAACCCTAACTTTATTTTTTTTTTATAAAAGGCCAACCTAGAATTGATATATTTTCATAAAAATATGGATTTAAACATTATAATACCACCAAAACATGATCCCAAAATTTGGGGAGAAAAAGTTGGGACCGGTGTGCTTCACATCGGTCCTATCAATTTTTTTCCAAATTTCTAGGGATGCAAGGTATCATGATTATATGGTGATCCCCAAGTGGTTGCGGCAATTCAAGGTGTTTATATATGTGAAATCAAGCCTTGTAGGTCAAAATAGGACCTAATTAGGGTTTTGATGAATTAATTGATGATAAGGATAAATGAAAAGGGGCACACTTAGAGTTAAGGGCCCAATTTTATGATGTGTGGAGTGATAAAAGAGGACTTTAGATTTAATTAAATTAATTAATTAAATGCCCAAAGAGAATTAAAAATGTAAAATGCAACATACTAAGGCCGATGCTAACCTAAGTGTGGAATTGTACCACCCAATTAAGGGTGTACAATTTACGACGCTACAGAAAGTAAAACAAATTAAACTAAATTGAGAAGGAACAACAAAATTTTATAGGCTTTAGGCAAGATACATCATCTAATTACTAAGAAGATGGAACTAGTTTGACATAAAATATAGAAGATGAACTAGCGGTTGGCATTATTGTCATTGATGTCAACTAGATGTAGAATGAAACCATGGTTGCAGGTTGCAGAGTGATCTTTCTCAATGATCAAGGTTGTGAAGATGTTGCAGTTTAGTTTGACAGATTGGCAGATGTGTCATGACCAAATATTGGAAACTCCAATCGTTGCTATGTACCATCCATTTTTTGTGCCTCTTTTGTTGCCCTTAAGCCTAGGGTTTACAAAATTAATTTGTCTTTGTCACTGCCCTCAAGTATAGGGTTTAGAGTTTATGCCTTTGTATCAAAATCCTTTTATTGTTAAAACCTTTCAATCCTTTAATCTTTTATGTTTTTTCTTTACTTAAGCTGAGGGTCATCAGTTGTCGTGCGAGGCCATGTTTCCCTTTTTATTTTCTTAGGTGATTAATCTTTTTGTCAGGCCCGTGTTATTTTTCCTAAGTCAAGTAGTGCTTTAATATTTCTCCCATAGACTATAGTCTGACCTAAAATATTTTAAATCTTTATTAAGTCCTTAGTCAGCGTAAATTTGTTATAGCCTGAGCTACTAAAGGTACACAATTTTGCATGTGGGAAAATTGGATGGCGGTGTTTTAATTGCATCAAAAAGATGGTTGTTGGTAAAGTTGTGAAGGCGACAGGTTTAACGTGCAGACTGATCCAATGGTCCCCATGTTCCCGCGATCAAAAGTTGTAGGGATGTTTATCACCGTGGCGTTACGAGATGCTTCCATGTGTCCATGACGAGCGGTCAAGGTAGAAGATGGGATTGTAGAGATGAGTTTCAAGGCAGGACCGACACAGAGTTTTTTGATTGGACTAGGGTGTGGTCTTCTACATATGTGGAGGTCAAAATTTGATTGACTAATTGATGATTGTTTGATTTGCCATCTATGAGGCAGATCTATGGTGAAGATTTAAAGCCGAGTCAAAGTTGTTTCACACCCTTATTTTTGCAGCAGTATGAATAGTAATGCCATGGATGCATGCTGATAGTTGCAGGGACTTGTGTGGGATGTGACTGATGTTTAACCAAATGATTTGGATGCAGAATATGATGACATGTAGCAACCAAATGGACAACTCTGAGATCTGATATGCAGAGGTTGGTTCTAACAAAGATGAAGGTCAATTTAATGAGGTGGTTGTTAAATTCTTTAGGGTAGGTAAAAAAGAACATGAAAAACACATTAATGGCCAATCTATTGCAGGTGGTTGATGGGCTCGAGAAATTTGACAAAGGCAAGATAAAGTATGATTTACAAATTTAGTTTGCTAAAAATAGCAAATGAAGTACAAAGTACAGTTGGAAACCAGAGAAGAGTCATTCAATGCAGGTGGTCAAACCAAGAAGAAGATCAAATCTACTGAAGACCAAATCTCAGTGAGAGACAAATGAACTAATTCTAAATTGCAGAATTGAAGGAAAAGACATTCTTTGATGCAGAGCTGATGATGTAGATCAATAAATGTGATGGATAGAGGTAGTTGAGTAGTTGAGACTGAGATAGAAATGAAAAACAAAGAACAAGTGCATAGTTGTGTGTGTAAGTGGGTAGCTTGCTGAAGTAAGGAGCAAGAGCTAAAGAAAGTAGTCGAGAGTGTAATCTACAGAAACAAAGGACAAAGAGTAGTCTAAGATAGATGAAGCTTGAGAAAGAGAGAAGAAGATAATCAAAGGCAAAAGAAAGAAATAGAGGAACCACATCAACAGACAGACAAATTATTTCTGTATGTGCAAAAATCTATAAGTGTTACAAAACACATTTGTAACAAGACTTCATGACTGTATTGTAAACTTGATCATGCACTTGTAACCTCAGAGTGGATGCTCAGAGCAGGGGTAGGTGCTCCTTTGAGTTGTAGCTCATAAATTTAGGGGTTGGTGCTCCTTGAGTTGGTGCTCATAATATCAGGGGTTGGTGCTCCTTGGGTTGGTCCCCTAAAAATCATTGTAATTGTTATTCATTTTGAGGCTGGATTGGAGCAATAGACTCCAACAACTATTCTCGCTGAGGTTTTTCCCACATTGGGTTTTCCTCGTATATCTTGTGTTATGTGATGTGATCTTGTGTGTGTGTGTGTGTTCTCAATTAGCTTAAAGTCACAATATTAGCACACATATCTTAAAGTTTTTTAAATACACTGATTCACACCCCCCCCCCCCCCCCCCCCCCTCCTCTCAGTGTTCATTTGTGTTCCTTCATTGGCTTCCTTGTAATTTTTGTGAATATTTTCTTTATATCTTTCAGCTTTTTGTTTTTAAAGTATATTTTCCTCTTCTAGCTTGGGAGTACCTTTCTTGATAGAGAGAAAAATATTGGGATTGGTGAGGAAGATAGTATTATCTTCTTATGATATGTAAATGTGAGGAAGGTATCATTAACTTTATATAGTAACTAGATAAGTGGACTTCATATTGAGGCTCTAAAGAGAGGCTTGGAATCTCTTCAGATGATTTGATGCTTGGGAAGTGATGTTGAGATTATAAAAAAAATGGAAAGGAAACCTAATATTTCTATTCCATGGGAAGAAAAGCTTCTCCAAATATGCTCAAATCTTGTGTGTGAAAAATTCATTTCAATTGTCTTTCTTGAAAATGACATAACATTGGATTTACATAGGAAAAGAGGAGATTGAGAATCAAGCCAAAGAGTGAAATAGAGATAAATTTTAAAGAAAATAAGAAACCAAGAAATAAAAATACCATATTCCTCTAAAAAAACTGTTTTGAGAAATAAAATGGAGAAAAATAAAAAAGATGTTCATGCATCATCGGCATGCCAAAAGATGATAGTGTCGCCTATGTTAGATATGAATCACCCATTTTACTTGTATTGATCACTTCAATGAAAATATACATGGATTTATTTGGTGACACTAAGGTCTGAGTGCCTTATAGCTCAAGAAATGTATTTATTTTTTTGAATAGCAATAAGGCTAGGAAGGATATGAAGATAAAATAGGGTAATAATATTTATGGCTCTAGGTACACAATGTATATTTCCATCTTGAAGAAAAAAAGGCTATAGTAGAAATAGGCATGTCTTGTATGCCACGTGTTAAACAAATAATTCATTATTAAACATTTATTATGACCCATCCAAATTTAGATACTTACATATTGCTTCCTCAAATATTATAGTATATGTAAAAGGTAGGTATCATTTTCTAAAATAATCTTTTGGGACTTACACATGCCTATTTATTGTTGTGCTACATCATATATATATACAAGCAACATGCTAATAACATGTAATATGATAATCAATATATAGGGATAAAAAGAACTTACAATAAATATAAAATTTTGATGTGTACCTATGTCAAAGTTCTCTTTAATCTATAGATAAGATTTAGGAAAATTTATAGAATAGAAGAAAAAGTCTGCTCTATAAAAGAGAAAAAACAAAAACAATCTCCACAAAAGCTTTTGTTAATGCCTTGTTCCTTTAATAACTATTTTTTTTTTCTTTGCCCCTTTTAATGGGGAGATTTTGTAGCTAATGTAATTTACTTATAATAGTCCTCTCTTGACAAAGTCTATGTACTTAGTGAATCAATTTTCTCGTATACTTGATATAAGTGTTATTTCTTTGACTTGATATTGATTTATATAGTTTATGGTTGGCACATTTACTTTTCTCTCTCTTGTGCATATGATTTAGCCTAGAACATGAGTTTTCATTTTATATGTGTATACAATGATGGATACCATGTTATATTTTGGGTTTTGGATCATTTTCACCTATTTTGATGCACATGTATGCAGACTGTAATAAGTATGGATATATGTAGATGTCTTGATAAATATGACATAGTGGTTTCACATGTATATTCCATTTATTATTCAATTTACTTGATATGTAGGTGGTACTAACAATGTGGTTTCTATTAATGTGTTTTTTTCACTTAAAGGGATTATGGATTAAGCTAATATAGGATGAATTACTAATTTTTGAGATATATTTAGGGAATATAGTGGGAATAGGGATGTGATATTTAAATGATTTTTAAATGAAGTTGCATAAAAGCTAATTGAGCCTTGTCTAGGCTAGCTACATAGAATAATTTTCAATGTAGGCAAGCAACAATTTTTATTAATATATTATAGAATTAGAACAAAAGAGACGGATACTAGGATATAATTGAGGTGAATTATTAGATCATTAGCAAATATTTCCCTCAAAAGCATTGATCTATCCCTAGTTTTAGTTTATGCATTTGCATGCTTTTATTATTTTGCTTCTTCTTTTTATAGAGTCAAAGTTGTATACCCATTTCCAGTTTTACCTATACTTTTGTAACCACATTACTGTCCATTTGCCTAGCATTTGAGAAGGCTCATTTCATCTCTTTAATCAACCTTTCCCATTTCAGGATTCTCACAATGTTCACCTTTTAGCAGCTACCTTTCCATGATAGTTTTGTGTTAACCATGCGTTTCTCTTGTTTCCTACCATTTTTGAGCATGATTTGTCAAGACACTAGAACACCAGGCAAATGTTTGTGCATTGTGCTAGTGTACCCCAATACCTTAACATTCAAAGGTCATTTTTGAGCATTTTCCCACTTGTCACTTTCCCAGATCAATGGAAATGACTCAAAATATTCCAAAATACCTCTTGACAACCATTTCTTTTTGCTTAATTCCCTCTTTTAAATCTATTCTTTAATTCCAAGAAATCTATTTTGAATCCTCTCAAAACTCTCTTTTTTCCTTCTTGAAATTTCTTATGTTCTCTTGGCTTTCATAACTCTTTGTTTGTCTACCTTGCACAACTTCCTATAGCTTGCTACAATAATCTATGCAACTCTCTAAGATTCCTCAAGCCTTACTGATAAGATCTCTTTTACGTCTTTGAGAATCTTGGGATTTTTCACATCCCTTGTCTATAAATCATTTCTCATTTTCTATTTGTATTTCAATATATCTATCTATCTTGTTGCAGTGGAGGTGGAAACAACAAAATAGAGACTTGATTGAGGCAAGTCTCCAAACAGTAGCAAACATTTTGCCTCTTATTTATGTGTGTAGACATTTAGAGAAATTCAACCACATGGAGATTTTCTTGTGGTTATTTATTTTATTTCTTTTATTTAATCAGTTAAATCTTACTATTTGTTTCATTCTTTCATTTCTATTATCTATTATTTGTTTATGTAGCGTCCTAAATTGTCCCCCCTTACAATTTAGATCATATTTGGGGCCCTCACCTTGGTGTTTGCATCCCTATGCTTGACTGGGACCCATTTCTGCTTGCATCATGCAAATATGGCATCGATATTACATTTTACCTTGCATTGCCCCTTTTTCCTAGCCCCATATTAGGGTAGGACTAGGGTGTGGCACCTTGGTCCTCACTGGGACCATGGTGCCATGCCTTGGTCATCTCTAATTGGGACCCATTTTAAACCCATTTCCCCATCTCAAATTTGAGTAGGGAACCTTTCCTATGTCAGCCTATGTTGGAAAATTAACAAGATATCTCGACGAGCAAGTATATAAGGAGGTTTTCCCCTCTCATTTTGATATACATTCATGATACGTGAAATTGGGAGCACAAGAAATCAAGAATTCAAGCATTCATAATCTAATGCAGGAGCATCCCCGGTCTATGAGCAATCTTGCATCAACCAAAAAAATATTTCCTTAGTTTTGTTCTTGTTAAGTTCTGGTAGCCATTTTCTGTGTTTCTTTCAGTGTGTACCGGTAGCTGGTTCTTTTTCATTGCGGATTAGATTTTTTATTTCCAAGCTTTCTTTTGTTCATCATTCTAGATTGTCAGTTTATTTGGATTCTTTTCTGATGAGTTATCACTTCTGGACTAGTTGTTCTTGGTTCCTGGAGCAGTTCTTGAGCTTAACGGGTAGTTGGTGATATATTCTCATGCGGAGCGATTTCTTGACTTGCGGATCTATTTGGTGCCTTGCTCAATGTTCTTGTGTCCTTGGACGACCTTCTGTTTGATCTGCATTTCTTGGTTCTTCTTTTTCAGAGGATTTTTCTTTCATTCTTGGGGCTGACCTATTTGTATGTTTCATTTTCCTTTCTTGGTAAATGTAATCTTTTGTGGTCGACCTAGATGTGTTCCAGAGGGTATATACATTATTTTATGTGATCTTTAGGAGCTAGTTCGAAGGTTATGAGTATCTAGTCTTTAGAATTGTAATCCGGATGCCTCTTGGAGGTCTGGATGGATTGTAATATGGCATGTAGTCTGAAACTAGGCATGTTAGCATGTATGTAACCGGATGGTTGCTGAATGTTCTATGATGATAATATGATGATGTAGATATCTGATTTTGCATTTTATCTATGTTTTGTTGTTTTTTTTCATTGTGTTACTCTTGCGGCATGACCTAGTTAGTTCTCTTTGAGGACCCACCAAACCAGGGCTACACCAAGTGGTATCAAAGTTGGTTGCGAACCTTGAGGCATTCCTTTGGGTGAACAAATTGTTGAGTTGAGGTAGGTTGTAAGTGTGTTCGATAGATCACCGAGTGTGAGGTAATCAAAATCGGTAGTCAAATTGCCAAGTTGAGGCAGTTGCACCATAACAAAGGAGGAGATGCTGCCAAGAAGGATGAACCTCCAAAGGGTAGAGTATTTGATGGAGGATTTCAAGAATGAGATGAGGAATGAGATACAAAATGCATTAGATGGTTTACAAAGGAATTTGGAATTTGAAGATGAGTACAGAGACACCAGAGAGGAATTGGAGGTCGAGGAGGTTGAAGGACCAGAAGATGAAGAGAAGAAAGATTTCTGAAAGCGGTGGCACAAATGAGTAAAGTTCATAAAGTGGAGGTTTCAAACTATTCTTGGAACCTGGATCCGTAAGATTTGATTGATTGAATTGGAGAGTTGGAGGACTACTTCGAGTTTGAGGATGTTAAGGACCCATAGAGAGTTTGGTTGGCACAAACTAAGTTGAAAGGGCATGCTTCTTTATGGTGGAAGGAGTTGCAGAGAGATAGAGTTGAGAATGGTGAAATGAAGATCACCCAGTGGAGGCAGATGGCAACGAGATTGAAGGCTAAATTCATTCTGGGAGACTATGAGTTGGAGTTGTTCAAGAAGTTGCAGAACCTGAAGCAGAGAAACATGAGTGTGAAGTTGTATACCGAGGAATTCTACAAGGTAATGATCAGATTTGGACATAGAGAGATGGATAGAGAGAAGGTGACTAGGTACATAAATGAACTTGCATTTAACATTCAGGATGAGATGAGTATGCTAAAGATTTCTTCAGTTGAAGAGGCTTACCAATATACTTTGAGGGCTGAGGAGAAAGTGAAAAGAAGACAACAAAACAACCCTAGAGGAAAGGAGAGATATAAAGGACAAATGAGTGGTAGTATAGAAAAGAAGAATGTTGAAGAAGAATCAAAACGTAAGTGGAGTAAAGAACCGGATCGAAAGACACAAAGAAAAGGGAGTAGCAGTAGCAACAAATAATTCTTGGGCAGATGTTTCAAGTGTGGAGAAACCAGACTTAGATCTTTTGAGTGCAAGAAAGGGAAGGCAAGAAATTGTGTGGCAAATAAGGATCAGGAAGTTAGAGTTACCAATGAGAATGTGTTGGAACCGAAGTAGGGAGAATCCCTTATGTGTTTCTATTTACTAAGTTGTCATTAGCTTTATGCCCAAAGTCATTCTATATACTCTAGTCGGTTAATACTATTGAAAAGTCCAGTCGGTAAACACCAAGGTCACCGGTCTCAGTTACAGAAGAAAGACAAGTCACTGAGATGATACACACCAAGTTGTGAACTGAGACATATGCAGAATGTCTACCAAGTAAGGTTTATATGTTTACCGAGCAGCAAAGAAGGAATACCAAGTTAATCTGAACCGAGTGAAAACGTGTTACCAGATTCAATGAACCTGGACACACATGTGAAACATGCTACATAATTCGAGAAGATGAAACCGTTACTACATAGGAAATTGCATTTAAAGATTTTTTATGATTTTGAGGAAGAATATCCAATGAAATAATTTCTACGTTTATTCATTCAATAAAACATGTTTGTATGATCAAAGCATGAACAGATCATCATCTCAGAGATCTATATAAACATAATGATTTGAGTATATGAGATGATATGATATGTAAAGCCAATCAAGAAAAGAGACAAAAAGGAATGACATAGTTCAGTATGAAGAAAGAAGATTGACAGAGATAATCATAGGTTACCGAGAAGGTTTCAAAGAACAGTTCAAGAGGATAGAGTATACAGAAGTGGTTACCGAGTTGATTTATCAATTACCAAGGAATGCTATGAGAAAGGTAATTTTATATTGAGCACATAGAGTTTGCTATAACATTTCAGATGTGAAGTTGCAGATATTTTGTAAAGATTTTTGACTGAAATTTTAAGTTGTAATAGAAACCTTTAACAGGGTAAAAGACTCTAATAAAGTCTATAAATTGTAAAGCCTTTAACCAGGTACAACATTTTGTAGAAGTGTTTGTAAAATCATTTAGCAAGGTAGATCTAAAGATCTTTATACTCCTAATAGGGTAAGCTATTAGAAATGGCTAAACATGTAGCTCTAACCGAGCAATCTTGATTACTACAGTAGTGAAGTTGTGGGTGCCATCCCCACCTCAGTTTTTCTCTCTAACCGAGAGTTTCTGCATGACCAAAGAAGGAAAAAGAAGGAAAATGTGTCAACTAATGAAGGAAGCACCTTACCTACCGAGTTAGGTGCATCTACTTCGAATTAGTCAATAAAGGTATGGAGGGACTGCATTCTCAAAGGTTAGATCTTAACAGTTCCTATATATTTATGCACTTAATTCCAAAATCTGCATAGCTAAGATGCAATAGAAAGTTTGAAAAATTATCTAGTCTTTTGATTTACCAAAGAAGTCAGTAAAAGTATTAAACCTATCTAGTCGGTAAAAGCTTATAAGAGAGTTAGTCGGTAAAGTACAATCAAGTGCATTTAATGCCTATTTAACCCAACCACACGAATCCCGATAAGGTCAAAAGGAGATATTTAAAGTATTGAGCGTGGTCATTTTTTACTTACCAGTGTTCAAAGTGCAGAGCAGAGCGAATCAAAAGGTGATCAAACATTTCCAAGAGTGAATTCAAGGTATTTAGCAAATCTAAAGTTGCATTTTTAGCAGTTAACCGATCAAGTCAAGTTGTGAATATCTGTGAAGTATTTACTAAGTTGGAAGCGTTTTCTGGTTATTTGAAACCCTAAGCTACTTCGTAAGTAGAATTTCAGTTTGAAATGGCCCCCAAAGTTCATAAATCTGTTGTAGTAGAAACCATTGAGAAGCCTACACTAAAATACACCTTACCTCCCAAAGTGGCTTCTGAACCCGATGAGAAAACTACATTTTCTCTTATTCCGGATAGGGTTTTGTTGATTGAAGATGTTAGATTTTATACCAAGTGCAGAGTTGATGAGCTAGGTCATAATGAGATTAAGGATATGTATGATAAATTGTGCACCGATGGAAATCTGGATAGCAAGTTTGAGCATATCAAAGTCAAGGGATTAACCAAAGCCCTAACCTATCCTCGAGTCTTCAAACCCCAATGGGTCAAATTTGTCTTGAGCCGAGTACATGATGATTTTATGTGGCTAGAGGATCAACCTTTCAAGATCACCAAGGAGGTTATTCAGATGATAACCAAATACCCTATATTTGACTATGCCCGAGCACAGAAGATGATTTCACAGAAGGAATTGATAACATTAACAGGTGTTGAGTCTGATAGCACAGGTCTTAAGTTGAACAATGTGACCGATGCATAACTTAATTTTTCTATTAGAGTTATTGGTTATTGTTTCTTCCAGTCGGCAAGAGAAAATAGTGTACCATGTGCAGCTGTAGATTTGGCCTATAAAATTGTTAAAAAGGGTATGCAAATTGATTTATGTGAAGTGTTGTTGAAGAATCTTTTTGAAAATCTAAATACAATAAGGAAACCAAAGAAGAAGAATACTGCTAACACACTAAAGTTTGAGTCACTCTTAGTGTGTATGTTCTTCTATTTTCAGAAATTCCTTCCATCAGTCGGTAACGTTGTTTGGGAATTACACTGACCTATCACCCATCAAATAAATGATTTCATCAATCAACTAGGTGATAATTTCAATATGATAATGAATGACTACTTCAACAAATTCCAAGAAAAGATGCATAGCAGGTACAGGATTCCACCTCAGCTAGTGGAAAAATACAAGGATACTCTATGTTTTGAATTGGATACAGACTACTGTTATGTCAATGCAGTAGAGCCCATGACTCAATCATTACTGCCTATGGGTTATGAGATAGATTTCGAAATTTCTCAACAACAGATAGATGCCTTTTTAGCACTTCCAAGGCATGCTACCAAGAAAAGATATGGCACCTATGAAGAGGTGAAAGAGAAAGTAAAAATGAGCATTGTTGTTCTGAAGGCTGCCAGAAAAGCCACCAGAATGATCAAGGATTTAACTGAAAATTTTGGAGAAGGTTCTACCTCCACTCCTACTAAGAGTGATCAACTTTCAATCGAGGAAGAATCTGAAGCTCAAGAAGCAGAAATCACACTGAGCATCGAGTTGCCAAAGGGCAAAATTTTAGAAAGAAAGAAACAGGATGCAACCAAGGTATCATCGACCCCACCAGTGAAGCGACCGAACACTAGATCATCTGTTGTGTCACCTGGTAAGAAGCAAAAGAATGTAGAAATGCCTAAGGTTACAAAAAATTATAGAAAGATGAACAAAAGACTAATTTTGGACAAAGAGGAAAGTGACACAGAGTCCAAAGATGTAAATAAACTTCAGATTGTAAAAAGCACAAAGGAAGATGTACATAGTGTCAACAATTTTTGTGCAAAATTGAAAGAATATGGTGGATCTGGGTCATTTAGATATGTAAAATATGATACTAGAACAGATGAAGAGAAGAGGCAAATAGAAGACTATAATTAGTACACTTCTCAAGTTCTGAGTAGTTCCATTGGAAGTGACTGGTTTTCTTCCAAAAGCATTATACTCACATATTGATAATAGATGGAAATATGCTATGGACTCGGAGAAGCAAATAAGAGAAAGAGTTTTGGTACATCTCTTTCCAGATATGTTGGTAGATGAAATAAGAGATCACTTGAAAAACTACCAGACAAATTTTCAAGTAAAATAAAGGGACTGCAGAGCCAAAAGGTGAAGAAGAAATAGTTGACATCGCCGAGCAAGATCCTGCTTCCTCTATTCAGATAGATGAGGATGTCATAGACACTGAATCACAGGAAGGAGAGATGATAGAAGGAAGCACCTATGCCAAACTGGTGTCCAGTGAATCAGTTTTGGAACAGGTTAAGCCTTATCCTCCGATCACCCAACAAGTCTCAACCGAGAAACCTCAGGACACAGATGAAGGCACAGAGGTTCCAAAGGATAAACAAGATGAACCTACCTCTCAGGCCACCGGTGAGCAAAATTCACAAGTTCCTTCAAGCACCGAGACAATTGCCACTGAAATTCCAAGCAAGGAAACACCGAAGGATACAATAGAGGCTACAGGAACCGACAAAAGTGTTGCCTCTACTAAGCAACATACCGAGGAAGGACAAGTCTCCAAAGCCATTCTACCCATTCAATCGGCAAAGGCATCATCATCAAAGGAGAAGAAATAAAAATGACATAGTTTTAAGGTAGATCTATCAAAGCCTATTGTGCTACCGAATGTTGACCTAACAAAATTGAAGGGGAAAGCATTGATAGAATTCGGTGAGCTTTGTAAAGCCAAAGCAAAGCAGGAAAGAAGATAGCTATTCAACAGAAGAACTGAGTACTTCAGAAGGTCAAAACATTATCGACAGAAATGATACCTGAAGCTACCATCAATAAAGATGCTGTCATCCATGTGCAACTGGATGAAATACTCACTCAATTGGAGGAATCTGGAGTAGAAGCATCAGAATACCTTAGCAAATTGAAGGAAAAAGAGCTAATTGCCAAGATGATTGAAGAAGTGCGGAAAGCAATTGCTATAGGTAAAATAAAGCTTATTGAATTCATTGCTAAGTTGTCCCCTCAACTCAAGCATATTATTTATTTATTCCAAAAGTTATGTACATTTTCATTCTTCATCAAAGATATCAAGAATAAGACTGAAGTCATTGAAAAGGAGATCACCGATCTCTCAAATAAATTGACTACCGAGCCAAATTCTCTTTAGAATTTTTATTCAAGGCTACAAACACTTATGGCTCAACAGTTAGAACTTCAGAATGAAGAGCATATAATAAGGATGGATATCATGACTCTTCAAATATTATTTATTCCCCATTTGTCATCAGTTCAAGAGAAGATCAACTGAGCTACCCAATTGTCAACTCAAGTCGAGGGAAGCACTTTAGATGGTTTGATCACACTGTCAGCTAATATTACAACTCAGATTACAATAATGGAAAGTGTCAAGGATGCACTTAAGAACACTCTTACAAAAGATTGTACAAAGTATAAATCTATTTTTGATCAGTTTCCCCACCAAATGGTAACTAGTTTTGATGTTTATCAAAAAGGGGGAGTGTACCGAACACATGACCGAGAATGAATATCTGAGTATACAGAGTATCCAAGTGTACAATTGAAATTGTCAGGGGGAGCATGGAACATCAGGAGCATGTAACATCAGGAGCATGGAAATACAGAGCATGGAACGTCAAGTTATATACAAAATATTGATAAGGGGAGTATGTATTTGAAAATTGTATATACTGACATTTCAGTTTATTTTGCAAGTATATAGATTTTGTATTATGACTTTGAAAGGAGTTTTGTCAAACATACCAAACTAATGTCAAAAGGGAAGATTGTTTCTATTTACTAAGTTGTCATTAGTTTTATGCCCAAAGTCATTCTATATACTCTAGTCGGTTAATACTACTGAAAAGTCCAGTCAGTAAACACCAAGGTCACCGGTGTCGGTTACATAAGAAAGACAAGTCACCGAGATGATACACACCAAGCTGTGAACCGAGACATATGTAGAATGTCTACTGAGTAAGGTTTATATGTTTACCGAGCAGCAAAGAAGGAATACTGAGTTAATCTGAACTGAGTGAAAACGTGTTACCAGATTCAATGAACTTGGACACACATGTGAAACGTGTTACATAATTCAAGAAGATGAAACCATTACTACATAGGAAATTGCATTTAAATATTTTGTATGATTTTGAGGAAGAATATCCAATGAAATAATTTCTACGTTTATTCATTCAATAAAACATGTTTGTATGATCGAAGCATGAACAAATCATCATCTCAAAGATCTATATAAATATAATGATTTGAGTATATGAGATGATATGATATGTAAAGTCAATCAAGAAAAGAGATAAAAAGGAATGACATAGTTCAATATGAAGAAAGAAGATTGACAAAGATAATCACATGTTACCGAGAAGGTTTCAGAGAACCGTTTAAGAGGACAGAGTATATTGAAGTGGTTACCGAGTTGATTTATCAATTACTGAGGAATGCTATGAGCAAGGTAATTTTATATTGAGCACATAGAGTCCGCTATGACATTTCAGATGTGAAGTTGCAGATATTTTGTAAATATTTTTGACTGAAATTTTAAGTTGTAATAGAAACCTTTAACAGGGTAAAAGACTCTAATAAAGTCTATAAAGAGTAAAGCCTTTAACCAGGTGCAACATTTTGTAGAAGTGTTTGTAAAATCATTTAGTAAGGTAGATCTAAAGATCTTTATACTCCTAATAGGGTAAGCTATCAGAAATGGCTAAACAGTAGCTCTAACCGAGCAATCTTGATTACTGTAGTAGTGAAGTTGTGGGTGCCATCCCCACCACAGTTTTTCTCTCTAACCAAGAGTTTCGGCATGACCAAAAATCTTTGTGTTATGGAGTGATATTTTGATGTATATTATTTCTATGATTATGTTTCAGTATTAAATATCTTTGAGATCATAAATACATAGTTTGTGTTTATCAATAGAATTGTTTTTCAAGAAAAGTTTTGAAGTACTGATTCACCCCTCCCCTCTCAGTACATTAGCCTTCCAAGTAAGACCTAACATTATGTTCAGAAGAGCCTTGATGGAGCCGAGTAGTGAAGATACTAGACCTACTCAAATGAATAATCTTTTTCGGATTGTGTGTAAATTGGTGATAAGTGTTGTAAAGTTATTGTGGATAGTGGAATTACTGATAATTTGGTATCTGAGGAGATGGTAGAGAAGCTTGGATTGAAGAGGCTTAAGAACCCTTGTCCTTACCAGGTGAGTTGGTTGCAGGATGATTAGAAGTTAGAAGTTAAAGAGAAGCGTTTGGTGAATTTTAATATTGGACCTTTTAGGGATGAGGTCTTATGTGATGTTTTGTCTATGAGTGATTTTCATGTTTTGTTGGGGAGACCTTGGCAGTTTGATAGAGGAGATATTTATGATTGTAGAAGAAACCTAATCAATATTGAGAAGGATGGGCAAAAGTTCACATTGGCTTCCTTGAGGGAGAAAGAGAAGGAAGTGAGGAATTTGAGTCTTGAAAGGAGTTGTAGTATTGAGAAGTAGGTTGCAGAGGTTGCACTAGATGGTGGCATGGATTTGCAGATTGGTCTGATAGATAAGCCTGATAATAAGAAGGAACCAGATGGCAGTAAGGTTATGGTGGCAAACCAGATGAAATCTTGTGGTAGAAATAAATTAGAGTTGTAGAAGAAGGAGAGTATTAGTTAGAGGTAGTGTAAAGGTCTGAAGCAAGGAAAGAGAAATAAAGAGAATCAAGAGTTAGAGAATCCAGTTGAGGTTTCCGGAGGAGGTGAGGAAGAGGTTTGCAGACAAGGAATATGTTTGGATCAGAAATGAGCATGTGATCTATATCCCAAGTCCTTTTCGATGTTCATGAGTTGCCTCTCATGGAACATCTTTTTCTACCCAGGGTGTCTAATGTAGGAGTATCCCCAGCCTATGAGCAATCTTGCATCAACCAAAAAAAATATTTCCTTAGTTTTGTTCTTGTTCAGTTCTGGTAGCAGTTTTTTGTGTTTCTTTCAGTGTGTTTGGGTAGCTAGTTCTTTTTCATTGCGGATCAGATTTTTGGTTTCCAGGCTTTCTTTTGTTCATCATTCCAGATTGTTAGTTCATTTGGATTCTTATCCGGTGAGTTATTGCTTCCGGATTGGCTGTTCTTACTTCCCAGAGAAGTTTTTGAGCTTAATGACTAGTTGGTGATTTCTTCTTGTGTGGAGTGATTTCTTGGCTCAGTTCTAATAGATTTCCACAATCCATCATATAATTATCAAGAGTGCATTTATGGATTCAATTGTGTGTAATATTTTTGACTCTCTTCATCCTGATGATGGATCACAAAGTGTGATCCGAAACATCCTGATGATGGATCACAGAGTGTGATCTAAAACGTTGATGCAAAAATATTACACACAATCGAATCCAGAAATGCACTCTTGATTTCTTGGCTTGCGGATCAATTTGGTGCCTTTCTCTATGTTCTTGAGTCCTTGTTTGACCTTCTATTCGATCCATGCTTCTTAGTTGTTCTTTTCTGGAGGTTTTTCCTTTCATTCTTGGGGTTGACCTATTTGCATGTTTCATTTTCCTTTCTTGGTAAATGTAATCTTTTGTGGCTGAACCAGATGTGTTTCATAGGGTATATACATTATTTTATGTGATCCTTAGGAGGTAGTTCAAAGGTTATGAGTATCTAGTCTCTGTAATTGTAATCTAGATGCCTCTTGGAGGTCTAGATCAATTGTAATCTGGCATGTAGTCTAAAACTAGGCATGTTAGCATGCATGCAGATGGATGATTATAGTATGTTCTATGATGATGCAGATATCTGATTTTATATTTTATCCATGTTTTGTTGTTGCTTCCATTGTGTTCCTCTTGCTGCATGATCTGGTTAGTTCTCTTTGAGGACCCACTGGACCATGGCTTCACCATCATCAAGCATTTCCAGAGGTCTTCAAGGCTGCATATTCTTTATCTATCTATTATGGAGAAACTTTACATAATTCCTATGTAAGCATTTGTGTGTGATTAAGGTTTTGTCATGTTCATGCCATTTCATACAACATATGTGATTACATTCAAGAAGCAAAGCATCATTATGAGTCATGGAAGATCTAAGGTATATCTTTTCATTATTTATTTTAGTATTTTCAACATTTCATTCAAGGTTGATTCCTCAACCGGGGTTTGACTTAGGCAAACCCTTATTCTCGACATATTTTCCCTTCTTTATGTGTGTAAGAAATAGGTACGGAGCTGTGATCTTTAGGATAAGATTTATTTGCATAGATGAATCAATCCCCCTTTGGTGTGCAAAAAGTTCAGAGGACCATGGCGACATGCACCATGCAGTCTCGACATTTTAGGTGCTCTTTCAGGGATCAGATCTGAATATGTGAACATTTCTTAGATCCAGGTGCACAACTCAATCCCGTAGTTGTAGCTCACTGTTTCATGTTTTTACCTTCATTTCTAGCACTTTATCTTAATTCAACAATTCAAATTACAAAAGATGGCCCCAAATCAATCAATCCAATAAGTATTCAATTTAAATCTTTGTTGATTTGTGATTGAATCTATTGGATTCCCCCTCTTTTGAATGTAATGGTCATCCCAAGCAAAAATTAGTGGTTTTCTCCCTCTAATGGTAGAAACCCTAAATTTTCACCATTACATTTTGGTGAACCTGACTCCTTACACCTTTAATTTTGATTTATGTTCTCATAACTGAGTGTTTATGGAAAATAAAAATTCAAGTTTTCATTTACATGATTGATTTCCAAGTGAATTTTAAAAATTTAGAGGTTAAATTCAACAAAACCCTAATTTTTAAATTTAAAATTGAGGTTGTGAATTGCTTAATTTGGATTAATTATTTCAGATCTGAGTGTTTTTCGATTTTTAAATTCAAAATTTCACCTACAAATCAAATTTCAAATTTAAATTTTAAAATTAAGGGGTCAATTTAAAAAACCCTAATTTTTAAATTTAAAATTGACCTTGTGGGTTATTTAAATTTTGATTTTACCATTTCAAATTTGCTAATTCAAAGTCAAAATTGTACTCTCAGATCAAATTAAGTGGTCAATTAAAAAAACCCTAATTTTTAAATTTAAAATTGACCCTGTGGGTTATTTAAATTTTGAATTTACCATTTCAAATTTGCTAATTCAAAGTCAAATTTGTACTCTCAGATCAAATTTCAAATTTAACTTTTAAAATTAAGTGGTTAATTTCAAGAACCCTAATTTTTAAATTAAAATTAGCCTTGTGGGTTGCCAAATCTTGGATTAGTTATTTTCAATTTCAATCTTAGATCTAATTTTAAATTTTAAATTTAAATTTAAGAGGCTCTTTTCACAAAACCCTAATTTTAAATTCAAATTTCCTAGTGGGTTGCATAATTTTTCACAAATATACTTTTTCTTAATTAATTAAACAATCATTTTTACAAAAAAATTGCATTGTTTAATTATTTCCAATTTCAAATTACAAATTTCAAATTCCAAGTTTCAAATTCTCATTTTTAAATTTCGTTTCACATTTTTCAAAATTTAAATTTAAATTTTAAATAATAATAATAATTCAAAAATAAAAATAAAAATTGTGGGCCTTATCAATTTACATAAATTAAGAGGTTCTATTTATAAACCCTAATTTATTTTTCTTGGACCTAAATTTAAATATTCATCATGGCAATTAATGGATTTGATTTATTTGCTATTTTCTATTTCACATATGATTACATTTATTATAATCATGTGTTGGATAATGGCTTCTTTCACTTCATGTTACTTAATTTCATTTATAGCACTTTGACATATTGCATATTTAGGGTTTTAAAGTTGCTTCCTTTTCATCTATTAGATCTCAAAGCTTTCATCTATCATGTATGTTGTGTTATGGTGATGTTTTGGGGAAAATGTATTTCATAAGTAGATCACCTAAAAGCTTTTGTAGATCCCAACCCTACAGATGTTAATGGAAAACTTAATACTTGTACCTCTCCTAGAGTATATAATGAGAATTAAGAACAAACTAATACTCCTATCAATGACCTCTCTAATAGAGAGAAAGCATTGAAGAGCAACATGGCCCCATCTTCTTCTCATACACATGCTCTAGTGCAAGGGGGGCAAAATCAAGATATTGGTGTTTCCATCTTTCTAGATCCCACTTATTCTTTAAAAGCCTATCTTAAACATAAAATTTTTTGTAGAGAAGATGATGTTATGTATTTTATTCATGATCTCTCTCCCCACATAACATTAAGAAAATATTAGGCCTTAGATGATAAGGATTTTCCTTCCCAATCTACCAAAGAGGATATGCATGATGAAAGGAAGGAAAATCCTCCTCCACAAGATATTCCTTCTTCATCTACTAATCCTTTCATTCCTTCTAAACATCCTTACACTACAAAATTCAAATAAATTTATTATAATGTTCCTCCACCTTATCAATTAAAATATTCTTATAGGAGTGGCTTTAACATAATATCAAAACAAGGTTTTAGAGGACGAGGACTTGAAAAATTTGAACAAGGAAATAGAGTCCCTATAAACCCCCCTACACAATTACCACAAAAGGCCTAGGAAATGCTAATAAATATCCTATGGATGACCTCCTTAGGATTCAAGACTTCAAATATCATCTTGCAAGACAACAAGCCATTCGTTCCCATAAAAGTGCTTCCTCTTCAAAAAATCCTTTCTGTTCATATCACCAAACTCACGATCATCATGCTAATGATTGTCCTGATTTTCAAAATGCAATGACAGAACTTATTTATAGTGGCAAAGTTAAAATCATTGATGACACTCCTTCTTCTAATAATAACTCTTGTCCCCAATCTCAAAAGGATAAGCCTACACCTATTGATGATCAAGAAAAAATGGCTACTAGAATCTTTTGGAAATTGAAGTATGACAAGAACATTGTTGTTTTTCCCTTTGTGAAGTTTAGAACTAAGCATGAAGAATGAAATGGACATTTATTTTTTCATCATGGTGGTTCTCATTCTCTTGAAAAGTGTAATGTATTTAAGGAATTTGTTCAAGAACAATACGATCTTGCTCGTATGTGTCTTTCAACCGATCTTGCTCTCTTTGTAGGTGAAAAGGTAGTGCCTTAGCACTCCTTTCACCATCATGTTGCTCCTCACCCTATGACACAAGTAGTTAACTTTGGGGGCTATTTGTCATTATAGGTGGAGCTTTTTCAATTTCAAATATCTTAGGGTAACAACATGATCCTCTTTTATCTCTATCATATCTCTTATCTTTAAGTTTCACCATTTCCTTTATGGATTGTGTATATGGTGAAAATGGATGACAATAATAACAATATTGAAAGGCTAAATGAATTCAACCACAAAACCCTAGCCTAACAACAACAAAGATCCACCATAACATATGAAGATTACCTAAGACAATGCAAATCAAATGAAATCACAAAGATTTATACCATCACATGTCCAATAGGGTTTGGATACCATCACATGTCCAATAGGGTTTGGATCTCCATTCTTCCTATCTCCATTGATCTTGCTTGATATATTTGCTCTCAGATTTTATGTGCACAAGAGCTCAACAAAGAACGGAATGTGGTTGCAAGTAGGATCGTAGTGTAGTCAAGTGCATAAATTGATTAGAATGATTGATTAGCTCATTAGGGTTTGATAATGAAGTAAGCATCTCCTTATATAGAAGACACTATATGAAATGGAGGGATAAGATTGAGAGGTGTAAAAGGAGGTCGGCTATGATTAGAGGGTAGGTAAAAGAAATAATAAAATAATGAAAGGGGTAGGTAGTGTATGAATTAAGAGATGAATGACATGCGTCATGGGTAGAAAAGGTTAATGAATTAATTAAATAAATAAAGATTTATTTAATTAATAGAAGAAGTGGGATAATTAAATAAATAAAATATTTATTTAATTTAGGAAAAGGATAATTTAAATAAATAAATGTATTTATTTAAATGAGAAATAAAGCTAGAAGAGGATAAATGAATTAATTAAATAAATAAATATTTATTTAATTAATAGAAGAATTAAGCTTAGATAATTAAATAAATAAAATATTTATTTAATTAGACATGACAATTTTAGGTGTCTACATTTTGCCCCTCTTTGAGACAATGTGGCTTGTCGCGTTGTTTCAAAGAAGATAAGATGAACTGATACAAAGTTGCCCCAAGATGGGAATGATATGCCCCCTCGAGAGATTGGATGAAAATGTCTAGAAAGATCGCAAACAATCTCTCAATAAGAAAGAAAGGCTAGAATGGACTGACTGGATAAAGTGACAAAGTCACGGGATAAAGAAGACTGACTCGAGAAACGAAGGCTAGGGGTAGTCTATAAGATAGACCACGAGGGAAAATACATCCTCATTGTCATCTACACATCCACGAGAGCAGATTGCCGAGTGAAAATAGAGCAGTAGCAGTTAGCAGTGATGGCCTTCATTCATAGATTCGACCGCGTTCGCCGATTTCAGAGGCCAGCAGAGGCAGAAGAGCCAGTAAGTACCACCAAACCTCCTCGTATTTTGACGCATTTAATTTTGTCATTAATGCATGGTAGATAGAGCAATAAATGTGCTTAGACTAGGGTCCAAAAAGTGTCCAAAAATGTCCAGGCGCGTCTGCGTTGGTGCCAGGCGCGTCTGTGCTCACGAGGCGCGTCTGTGTTTGTGCCAGGCGCGTCTGCGTTTTAACCCGCATCTGTGTCAAATGCGACCGCGTTTGTGATGGTTAGTCGCGTCTGTGCCAAGAAGGCACGTCTGTGCCGCCCAGGCACGTCTGTGTAGAGAATAGGCACATCTGTGTCAATCAGGCACGTCTATGTTTTTCAGGCGCGTCTGTGCAGTCTGAAAGCGCGTTTATGTCAGGTAAGTGCGTTTGTGTTAAGTTTTGGTCTTCTAGGTCAAATCGGCAGTTCTATGATGAACATACGCTATCGATTGGATAAGCTGCTGAGAGGATACACTCAAGCAGGTCCTCTAGGGAAGACTAGGATAAATCAGGGCACTTTGTGATGAACAGTGAGTACCAAGATAGAGTACTTTGTGATGAACAGGGAGTACTAAAATATGAGCAACACTTTGTGATGAACAGGGAGTGCAAATGTGAGTAACACTTTGTGATGAACAGTGAGTGTCACACACGTAGTACTTTGTGATGAACAGGGAGTACCACTAGGATAGAAGCAACACTTTGTGATGAACAGTGAGTGTCACTAGGGTAGAATGCCATATGCATTTGGATAAAAAGTAGCATTTTGTGATGAACAGTGAATGCCACTATGACTGACATGAGTGATTTGCTTGACTGCAGGAGTATTTGCCGATGCTGGAGTCATGGGAGAGATTCCCGTCTACTCAGAGGTTGCGACCTGAGTTGTCCTTCGAGGACCGAGCAGCTATTGAGGAGATGGGATTGAGACATGCTCTATATGTGCCTGAGTTTCGGGCAAACATGGGACTGTTGATTGCACTGGCGGAGAGATGGCACTCCGAGACCTGTACATTTCATTTGCCAATGGGTGAAATGACAGTCACCCTTGAGGATGTATATAGGATACTAAGGATACCGATCGATGGGGAGCTGATCCCATACGATCGAGATGGAGACAGGGAGGCCCTGAGATGAGTATTCCAGGACCCAGGACTGGAGATGAGGGTAGGACATGTGGCATGGGATACCATGACAGCCACAGGATTAGCATTACTAGCAGTGGTAGGAGGAGCTATCAGTGGGTTCCTGTGTCCAGATAGGGCGACACGGGGGTTGGCTGTGGGATGGGGAGGAGCACTGGAGACACTGGTGATGCAGCACACCAGGTATGCTTGGGGACCGTGCATGCTGGCACACCTCTACTACGAGCTGCATCAGTTTGTGTACCACAGATCTATGGGTTTGGGCTGCGGAGTGACATTGTTGCAAGTATGGGCTTACGAGCATCTGCCAGTGATGAGGCCGATACACTTCAGAGGCAGGGGTCATGGACGCAGTTTTGTTCATTTGTATGACATGATCACATCACAACCACGGATTGGCAGGCTAGAGCATTGGCGGCGAGTGATAGATGATATCGACATGGTCATATGAAGACCATACCTGGGCTGCGAGCAGTGGGAGGATGATGCAGTTGAGCTTCCCTACACCTTCCGGAGCAGGTATTTGATTGGGCGGATGCCCTATGTGCTGGAGAGGCAACTAGTGGACAGGGTTGGCCAACAGTTTGGCAGGATTCAGAGGATGCCATGGGGCTCAGGCATGTATGCACGGACAGTCAGAGATCAGGCACAATTTGGGCCCTTGTTGTCATATGATCAGGTAGTGACACAGCTGGTAGAGATGATGCCCCTACCCTAGGACATGTGGCCAGAGATTGAGGACGCCGACATGGATGTTGAGTACACAGCCTACTGGGCAAAGCATCCCTTCCCACGCTTGACGGATCTGGGAGATCCATTGGATGGAGATGGGGGTGGGGATGATGATGATGGTCAAGGTGATGGGGGCAGAGGCCGACGGAGGAGGAGGGGAGCAGTTGGAGAGAGGAGGGTTGCACCTCGGAGGGAGGGTGGTGAGGAAAGACAGGCTCGGGTGGTGAGGGGTCGCGGTGGATTGCCGCTATAGGTGCCAGTAGCACAGGGTCCCAGACAGGTACAGGTGCAGGGACAGGGATAGAGAAAGGTACCAGTACAGGCACCAGTATAGGTACAGGCACAGGCACAGGGGGAGCCACAGGCAGAGGTGGAGGGGGCTGACCCGGTGGAGGATGAGCTGCTAGAGCTGAGGGAGATCTGCCAAGGCTAGGCAGATGAGATCCAGGAGCTGGAGAGGGAGAGGGATCGGCTCAAGATGAGGCTCAGAGATACTGAGCGAGAGTGAGATTAGGCTATTCAGCGCTATACAGAGGCTGAGATAGCATTGAGGGCTGGGAGACAGGCAGCGGAGGACACAGGGGCATGATATGCTTATGTCCTGTGAGCAGGGGAGGAGATTGCCTACTGGCGGGATCTCTACTATGGTGCAGTGCCAACAGATCAGCGGGCGAGGAGCTTCCATAGACCGTCGCGTATAGCGACAACTATGGGAGGGAGCCAGAGGAGACAGGCATCGAGTGGTGGGGTTATGGGTCCTCCACCACCACCAGATAGAGGAGACAGGAGGGATGATCCTGGGGTGGGTCCTTCAAGGGCTCAGATTCCATCGAGGCCAGGCGGCTCCGAGGGAGGGAGTTCATCATAGCCATAGAGGGCTCCCTATGTATCAGTTTTGTACCATTTTTGTATTGTAGACACCTACGGGTGCTTTTGTAGCCATATGATTTTGACATCATTGTGTCATGACACTTTATGATTATATATGTGAGATGATTCATCTTTGTGGTAGCTATATGCATGTGTACCTATGTGATGAGATGTTCTTATGTGATGTTTGCTTTATGGATGCAAATATAAACATAATGAAAAGCAATATTTTTGTTCTTTTATGTTTTAAAATGTTATGCCAATGCCATTGTAAATGTATGTAATGCAAATGAATATGATAATGCAAATGTAAATTGTGCTAACAGGTGTTGTGTGCAGGATGTGATGCAGTTGTGATATCTATATGTATGTATAAAATGCTTATATGTGGTAATGCAGGTGCAACTACATGAAATGCAAATGTTTTTAGTGTGTCATTATACTCAGTCATGTGATAGCAGGCTATGCGGACTCGAGAAGGACGATGGAAGTCAATCAAGAAAGGGGGATGGAAGCTAGAAGATATGAAAGTGAAAGAGCTTCTTGTGCGTTATCATCATTGAGCTTTATTATGGCAAGTAGGTTATGACAATCGAGGCATATGTTCGACCCAGAAAGTCATTGTACCTGTTTGCATGGAGATAAGACAGTCGCAAACAAGGAATGCCCCAGTTCACACTAGACTCACAGTGTCCTCATATCCTTGGACAAGTCATAGCATTACTAAGAGACAGTCCACAGACAACAAAGAAAAATAGGTGACGATACCCCATCCTCGCCTTTCTAGTCAAAGACATCCTGGAGATAGAATCTCTAGTCAGAGACATCCTGGAAAAGCTAAAAGACATGTCACCAAAAGATAAAATCAAAAGAAAACCAAGACTCGACACCAACATTCACTGTAGTCCTCAAGTTTAGTGTCTCTTGTCACTTGTATAAGTCTTATTTGATTGTGGTCACAATGTTTACTTTCACAAAAAGGATAGATAGCACTGAACCATAATGTTGTCTGAGTCTGTTGAAAGATTTGATTTGTTGAAGCCCATTGTTGCTGATGTGTTTCATCTGAAACTGACTGAATCCATGAAACTGATACTTTATTGCAGAGAAGATGAAACTTTATTGCGGATCTGTGATGCAAATGTTGCTTTATTGCGGATTGTGCACGGATAGATTGAAGGAAGCTGGAAGAAACTGTACTCCTCGAAACATGTGATGTTCTCAATTCCACACCCATCACTAGACGTAGGATTTGCCTTAGCCACAGATAGGATATGATTTATTATGGATGGAAAGGGAGGTGAAAAGGGAGGTTTATTATGAATGGCTAACCAATCTTGGGTAGATCAATAACAAGCCATGATGGGAATGGGTAAGTTTATTATGAATGAATTGGTTGTGAGTGTGTGCAAAGTGAAAGGATGAAAGTGAATCCTGAAGGAGGGAGGAGCAATGTCTCTAAGCATGGCGCTGGTGATCCAGTTTTCACCATGGTATTTGCCCAGGGCGCCACCGAAGTGGTTTTCACCGTTGGATGAAATTATTTCTCTTTACTTTTTTTGATTTTTTCAATGTTTTTTGTGTCACAAGGCACCTGTTTGCCAGGTTTTCACCAAGTAACGATTTTGTTGTTTTATAATTTTTTTGTATTTTTTGAATTTTTTTGAATTTTTTTGTATTTTTGAGTTAGGATATTCTGAAGAGCTATGTGTAGAACTGGCGAAGGTGCATGCTGTTGATAGGGTCCTCCAAAGGTTCACCTTCTGTAGTTGAGAGCTGATATGCCCCAGATCCGTATGCTGCTGTAATGA
The DNA here is from genome assembly GCF_030272615.1 of Cryptomeria japonica. Classification (NCBI taxonomy): domain Eukaryota; kingdom Viridiplantae; phylum Streptophyta; class Pinopsida; order Cupressales; family Cupressaceae; genus Cryptomeria; species Cryptomeria japonica. The sequence continues at coordinate 182,355,890 of NC_081409.1, forward strand.
TGTAAGGACCAAGCCAATTTGGTTCGAACTTGCCCTTCTTCTCTCTGTCTTGTTGATTTTTAGGATTTTCTCTGAGAACTAAGTCCCCTACCTCAAATGTGCGAGGCTTGACCTTGTGATTATAGCTGTGACTCATTTGTTGTTGGTAAGCCTTGAGATGACTAAAAGTAGTTTGTCTTCGTTCATCCAGTAGTTCCAGCTCTTGTAAGCGAGAGACCCTATAGTCTTCATCACTGATGATGTTTTGCAAAGAGACCTGTAAAGAGGGTAGCTCGACCTCAATAGGCAAGATGGCTTCAGTACCATAGACAAGTGAATAGGGTGTAGCTCCTGTAGGTGTGCGGATACTTGTGCGGTAGGCCCAAAGTGCAGGATTAAGTTGAATATGCCAATTACGACCAGCATTGTCGACTGTCTTCTTTAGGATTTTAAGGATTGTTTTATTAGATGCCTCAGCTTGGCCATTACCTTGGGGGTAATATGGTGTGGAGAAACGATGGGAAATATGGAAGCGGTCACAGAGTTCACGAACATCCTGATTTTTGAAGGGACGCCCGTTATCAGTGATAATGGAAACAGGAATACCGTATCGGCAAATGATATAGTTGAGGATGAATGTAGCAATCTATTTTCCTGTGACTTGTGTGAGAGGCACGACTTCAATCCATTTTGTAAAATATTCTGTGGCAGTGATAATGAATTTATGACCATTGGAAGAAGGAGGGTGAATCTTGCCTATGAGATCGAGTCCCCACTGACAAAAGGGCCAAGGAGATGCAAGTGGTTGAAGTTCTTGTGCTGGCGCATATATGAGGTCTCCATGAATTTGTCATTGCTTACATTTCTTGACAAACTGATATGAATCTTTTTCCATATTGGGCCAGTAATATCCAGTCCTGATGAGTTTCTTGGCCAAGGTAGGACCACTAGCATGTGGACCACATATCCCTTCATGCACTTCCTGTAGCGCAATCTGAGCTTTGTCACTTTCTAAACATCTAAGAAGAGTGCCATCTACACCTTGCCGGTATAGGATATCAGCTAAAATGACATATCGAGAAGATTGGCAAATGAAAGTGCGACGTTGGTTATTTGATAGATCAGGAGGTAGAATATTGTCACGTAGGTATGTGAAAATGGAACCATATAACTGGGATTCGGGACTGACAATGCATATCATCTTTGTAGGCATGATCTCATATGCAGGAACCAAAAGGTTATCCACCAAGAACTCATAGCGGGTCTCGTTTGGAGGTAAATCAATCAGGGAAGCAATTGTAGCCATGGCATCTGCGGCACGATTCTGCTCTCTTGGTATCTGCTCAAAGTCTATCTTTGTGAAGTGTTGTTTCAGGTTGTCCACCATTTTTTTATAAGGCATTAATTTTTCATCTTTTGTTTGGTAATCATCAGTTGCTTGACGGATGACAAGTTGGGAGTCCCCAAAAACATGAAGTTCCTGGATCTTCCATTGAACTACAATTCGTAATCCTGTTGTTAACGCCTCATATTCTACTATATTGTTAGTGCAAGGAAACAATAAGTGGTATGATTTTGGTATAGAATCCCCTTGAGGAGTTATAAAGAGGATGCCAGCTCCTACCCCATGCTGTGTGTATGAGCCGTCGAAGTACAGTTGCCATGGCTTTGCATGTGACATTGTCAAAATGGATTCATCTGAAAATTCTGAACTTAGAGGAACATCATCTATCATGGGAGCATCTGCTAATTGATCTGCAATGGCTTGTCCTTTTATTGCTTTTCTATCCACATACTCGATGTCGAATTCACTCAGGATCATTACCCATTTGGCCAGTCGCCTAGTAAGTGTTGCTTTATTGAGAAGGTATTTCAATGGGTCTATCCTTGCAACTAACTTAGTCTTATGAGTGAGCATGTAATGTCATAATTTCTGTGAAGCAAAGACCATGGCGAGACATGCACACTCAATTGGTGTGTAGTTTAGCTCATATCCTACCAATGTGCGACTGATATAGTATACTACTTTTTCTTTGCCCTCAGCAATTTGTTGTGCTAAGAGTGTCCCCAGTGCTGTTGGAGTAGCTGATATGTATAGTAACAGTGGTTGATCTGGAACTGGTGGCATCAGAACTGGCGGATTTAGAAGATAATCTTTGAGCGTCTGGAATGCCTGTTGACAGTTATCATCCCATTTGAATTTGATGTTTTTATGTAGCAGGTGCTGAAAAGGATTACACTTATCTGCCAGTTGTGCTATGAATCTTCGGATGGACTGGAGTCTGCCTTGTAGGGATTGAAGTTGATTGATATTTCTTGGAGGTTGCATTTCCAAGATGGCCTTAACTTTTGCTGGATCAACTTCAATTCCCCTTTTGGATACAATGAATCCTAGGAGCTTCCCAGAGGTTACTCCAAAGACACATTTCTTGGGGTTTAATCTTACTTTGTATTTTTCCAACCGATCAAAGATGACTGAAAGTATGTCCAAATGTGTATTTCTGTCTATTGATTTGCCCAAGAGGTCATCAACATAATCTTCCACAGTTACGTGCATGAGATCATGAAAGATAGTAGTCATGGCTCTTTGATATGTAGCACCTGCATTCTTTAGCCTGAAAGGCATGACATTCCAGCAGAAAGTTCCCCATGAACAAGTAAATGATGTTTTGTGTTGATCCTCGGGCGCGATCCTTATTTGATTATAACCAGAGAATCCATCCATCAATGATAACATTTGATGACCTGCGGTGAGATCAACAATCAAGTCAATATTTGGCAATGGGAAGTCATCCTTTGGACACACTTTGTTGATGTCTCTGAAATCTGTGCAAATTCTGATGTTGCGATCTGGTTTACTAATAGGTACCAAGTTGGAGATCCATTCAGGATAATCAATTGGGTGTATGAATCCGACATCGAGTAATTTCTCAAGTTCTGCTTTGACTAGTAATGCCACTTGTGGATGCATTTTTCTTAATTTCTGTTTTACTGGTTTTGCCCCCGGTTTGACTGTCAAATGATGCATTACCAAATCCGGATCTAATCCAGGCATATCAGTGTATGACCAGGCGAAGTTGATTTGTCATTCTTTGAAGAAACTTATGAATTTTGACCTTTCGGACTCTATCAGTGATTGAGCTAGGAATATGTTGTGTGGAACCTCTTCTGTACCAATGTTTGTTTTGATAGTCTCCTCTACCAACATGGATGACTTTTCCTCATATGATGCTCAGAGAATATCGAGCCTTCCATCTTCGGGTGCCTCGGAGAGGTTTTCACCCTCAGATACATCCTTTCTTTTTACTTTTTTGGGGTCAGACAGCGCCACAGTGTGGTTTTCGCCATAAGACCCTTGATTTGTTCTTATTTTCACATTTTTGCGATTGGAAGGTCTGACACCCTCACCAAAATATGCCACACTATTGAGTTCTATAGTGTATCCCGCTTTATGGTCTCCAGGGGGAAGATCATCTCGTATGCCCAGATAGTCAATAAAAGCTTCATCGTTTTGGAATGTCTCAAACTGTGCAGGTCCTTCATGATCCCAGTCAATGAGTTGGTGGTGAACAAGGGGAAGGCCGTTAATGTCTTCAAAGTTTGCGGGGCTAAGAGTGAAGATGCAGTTATATTCGGGTATGTCAAGGTAATTATCGAGGTCATCGATGGCACTCTCCTCATCAGTCTCGATCGCGAGAGAATCCAAATTATCATCACTAGTAGCGCATTCTGGGACAGGTGTTCTCATCCTATGTGATTTCAACCTAGAACCTTGAGACAAGGACTGTGTGGAATCCTCATGGGTTGTTTCTTGACCAACTCTGAACTTGTTATAAAACTCCTCTTCTTCTGTGGGTTCATCTGGCTCTCTGAATGTCTCGGTGAGCTCGTAGTCACTGGAAGACTTGTCAGAACCCCATTCCCATTCATTGGAATATGTGGAATAGCGCTCCTCTTGTTGAATTTTGGTAGCTTTGATTTGTAAGGCTTCTTCTGTCCTTTGGGTGTGGACCTTGGAAGTTAAGAAACCAGGTCCTTTTGAGCATTCCTTCTTGAGAGTCAATTCAGGTTGTAAAGGTTCAATGATGCCTTCCTTTCATAATCCTAGAGGGCTTTTTCCATCATACTCAAATTTTTGTAGAATTTTGAAGCCTTTGCCATATTTCTCACATGGTAGATTGATGTGATCTTGTGTTTCCTCTTCATTGTCTCTGAAAAGCATTTTGTATAAATCTTCCTCTTCTAGTTCACCCCATCTTTGAAAGGTAGTAGGGTCCCATTTGAGCATCATGATGGAGATTTGTTTGTTAGGGTGTGGTCTTCCATATTCTTTTGGGGAACTCATGACTTGTCGTAAGTACATGGTCTAATTTAAAGTATATTCCCCCATGCCTTTGTCCTGAAACTTGCCTTTAAGCTCACCTTGTTTTGATGTCGAAGGTTTTAATGACTCCAGATCAATGTATGCCGATGAAGGAACAACCTCACGATTACTGGGAATGATGGTCTCAGTCTTTGATTTCAGGTTATTGCAGTATATGGATGGATTAGGATCACCGTTAACTGTTACTTCCACTCCATTATGAGGAAACTTAATGCATTGGTGATATGTGGATGGGACTGCCCTCATTTCATGAATCCAAGGGCGTCCTAGCAATATGTTGTAAGTGAGATTTAAATCTAGGACTTGACAAACCACATCCTTTGTAACTGGCCCAACTCTGAGAGGTAAGATGACTGTACCCTTGGATGAACGCTCTTCATCATCATATGCTTTAATGGTGATTTTGTTTATAGAATTCACAGCTTTATCAAAATATCCCAATTGTGTAATAGTGCTTAATGTGCAAATTTTTAGACCTGCTCCTCCATCTATTAGGACTCTTTTTATTCGATGTTTGTGTATGAAGGCTTCAATGTGTAGTGGTGCATTATGTGGCTGACTTACAGAGGCATCATCAGCTTCTGTGAAAGTAAGTGAATGTGGAATGGAAAGGTATCCCACCATGGCTTGAAAGTGGTCCACGTTTAGATCAATAGGAATGGCAGTATCTCTCAAGATTTTGTCAAGAATGGCTTTATGAGCAGGGGATATGCGTAGGAGCTCAAGAATGGAGATGAGCGCGGGTGTCTTTGCTAACTGTTCTACAAGATCATACTCAGGTTTGGTTGATGAGGAGGTGGTGTTCTTGGCTAGAGCACCTTGCAAAGTGATTTTACCTCGACGAGTTGTGACATGACATTCAGAGGTAGGTTCGGAAGAAGATCCAACACCTTTTAGGACAATCCTGGGCCTCCGAGTAGAATTCTCAGACACTGTGTCCTTGATGATAATGGTAGAGACATAATTGTCCATCGAGATGTGATTGATAGTTGAATCATAGTTTTAAGATGCTCTGGTATAGTTGGTTTGATCCTCTGTGGCTTTAGCTTTTCCCTTGTCATGTTTTGGGAATGGTTCCTTAAACATCTCATGTTCTTGATTAGACGAATATCCCTCAATCTCAATGTCACCTCTATCAATGAGATCCTGTATGATGTTCTTCAGTCGATGACAATTTCCTGTCTTATGACCTTTGCTCTTATGAAATTCACAATACTCATCATGATTCCACCAATTTGGTTTAACCTTTGGTTCATATGGAGGAAAATCTAGAATTGTGATTACCTTGTTTGCCACTAGCTTCTTGAAAACTGACTCAAGTGGTTCTCCCAATGGAGTGTACTTCCTTCGTGATCTAGAAGTTGTTTGAGTATTCACTTGATTGTTTGTAGAAATTGATCCTAAAAAGATGACTTTGGGTCACAATGTGTTGGCATCAACAACACCATCATTGACCGTGTTCTTGTTTTTATTCCAAAATATTGGCTTGTCTTTTCCTTTAAAGTCATCTTTGTTTTCCTTGAATATCTTGATGACTCCTTGTTCAATTAGGACCTTTTCTATATCTAAGCCTTTTTCAATAACGTCCTTGAAGGTGGATAAACAAGCTTTTCTTAGATCATAGCCAATGTCTTTGTTAACATTCTGGGTGAACATTTCTACCATTTGTTTTTGTGGAATTTCACAAGAGCATCTGCTAGCTAGATTTCTCCATCTTTGTAAGAATGATGCAAAAGACTCTCCCTCTTTTTGCTTGGTGTTGCACAAAGTAGTGACTGATATGTCTGTCTCTATGTTGTAGGAGAAATGTTGGATAAATGCCTCTGCTAGATCACCCCATGACTTAATTCCAGGTGGTAGTTGGGAGAACCATTCCATAGCTTGATCACCTAAGCTTTGTGGGAATAATCTCATCAAATATGTCTCTTCTGTTGCTATCTCAATGCAAGCTGTGAAAAACTGTCTTATGTGTGCCTTAGGATCCCCTTTTCCTCTATACTTATCAAATTTAGGCGTCACAAAGTGTGTAGGAAAAGGAGGCATTGGAATGCTCTTGTCAAATGGATAAGGACATATGTCTCTCATTGTGTATGTTGGCTTCAGTGTATTTATGTCCTCCATTTTCTTTTGTAAGTCCCTGATTTGTTGCTCCAAATTGTTCTTAGGTGGAGATCGACTTCTTGGACCATATCCTATGTTTGAGGTACCCATTGGAGGAGGAGCATGTTGCATATATGGATGATATTGATCATACACATGTTCATATGGAGGAGGTCTGTAATGATGCTGCGTATATGGACCACTTGGTATAGATTCATGTTGAGGAACACCATATCTATTTTGTGCATGTATACCATACTCTACAGGCATGTCATGTTCTATTGTATTGCCCCCAAATTTGACACGAGGTTTCCTTGTGTCCAAATTTTGAGCATGCCTTTGAATATCCCATTGCTTTGGTGGTTGATCCTTATCATTGATATGTGATTGAGCATATTTTTCTCCATAAGAGTTCCATAATGGCCTGCGAAGGTGAGTATCATATGTTTGACCATGTGTATGTGGGACCTCTGGTTTTTGAAGCAAAGCTGATGGTGATTCAGGTACCATATATGGTCCTCTATTTTCTCCACTATTAGGTCTCCTTTGATCCATGTTGGAGTGAGGTTGTTGCAAAGGTTGATTTTCCATTATTTGAGACATGTCAAAATCATGAGGTATCTTGGCTCCACTTTGTGCCATCATTTGTAAAAAGTATTGTCTATCCCTCCTCATTATTTCCTCAACCAATCAATTGAAATGGGGATTCATAATGGATTCTTCCACATCTGCTGAATGTACTGAAAAGTTGTCCATATTGTCATTATGTATAGCATTGTTGTTTATAGTGTCCATGTTCTCAACATTTGGAATGTTTCTATAGGCATCCATGTCAGGTAATGTAGTATGATCAGAATTGAAAAAAATCTCATTGTCATACTCATAAAAACTCATGTTTACGGACTCTTGAGCCTCTTTAGTTTCTCTCCTAGATTTTTGAAGGTGGGTTTCAACCATGAACTAGGTATTGACCAAGATGTGTGAGACTAGATGAAAAATGGAAAGAGTATGGAAGACCAAGAGTTGGATGAAATGTAAATGAATCTGAAGTGTACTTGCAATGTCCAAAGTGTAAGACCAAGTATGTATGTAGTAGAGTAGGTGTGACTTCCAAAGAGAGGATAGTTTCTCTTGATGAGGTAAGTTGACCTTGACTCTAAGTAGGACCAAATGAGACCCAAAGGTAAGAAACCTTGATGAGGGACCACTTAACAAAGTGTTGTTGTATGTAGTGTGTTGACAAAGTATAGTGAGGACAAGCAAGTGACCTTTTGACTCAGGTTTAGACAAGTGTGAATGTAAAGCGAAATGTGAAGCAATGATGGATTTTGTGAGACCCAAAGACAGGTTGAATGCTAAATGAAACCCTGGAGAAATGACCTAGGAAGCTCAAGAATTCCAAAACTGATTGTGTTTGTTTGCTGGACTGTAACAGTTTTTCAATTCTGAACACAGACGCGCTTGTATACTTCACAGACGCGGTTTCCTGACGCAGACGCGACTCTTTTTAACACAGACGCGTTTCTGAGATTTTTTGCAAAGTGTAATGTTGACTGTTGGAACACAGACACGATTCTGCCCTTCACAGACGCAGTTATACCACATAGACGCTATTATGTCCGACACAGACACGTTTCTGTAAAATTTGTGCAATTTTTTCCAATCTGTGAAGTCATTTTGTTGTGATGAAATCTGACTGTTTGACTATTTTTCGTGACAAGAGGACACAGTGTTGATGAAGACCCAATGTTTGCAAGTGTCTAGACTCAAAATGACTCCAAGAAAAGTGTGTTGTTTGATGTAAAAATGTTTTGCATACACTTGAAGACACAAAAGACACAATGTTTTGCTGTTTGGTCTTGAATGTTTTGAATGTTTTAAAATAAGTCAAGCACAATTCTTATGGCTGGCCAAGACAATAGTTGTTGATCCCACATGGGGTTTTACCCCCGAGGCTACGCTATTCAGAGCAGATACTTAGATGCTTGACCTCACTGGCTCCACCCTCGGCACTCACTTCTTGGGTCAGCCAAGCATCAATCCCCACGAAAACTCCCTGTGATGAACTTTGTATCTCTACTAAGAACCGTATGTGTGTGGGCCGCTACCAGAGGTCCAACCTCCTGCCCCAACAACTAGAAGGATTTGGGCTTCTAAAACAAGAAGGTGCTAGTAAGGGCATCCGCTCGTGTGGCCATACATGCGGCACTTTCAGCTCTGTAAATACAGAAGGCTCCCAGCCGGTAGGGGTTACGCCCTACAACTGATCAAATAAATTTGATCAAATGGGTTTATGGGGAGACATAGTGTCGGTATGAACTAATCAACACACGTTATTCATAGTTTTCACCATGAATACATTTGTTTATAGTGGTTCGGAAGAGGTGGGTTTTCCTCGCTACCACTTGGGTCGTTCTCTTCTCACTAGTAGTCCTAATGACCACATGGGAAGACAAGCCCTCTAAAGATTAAACAAAAAGAGCCTATTACTCAAGACACAAAATACAATGATTCAATTTTAGTGCACTGATTGAAGTGTTTGCTAGTCTATGAAAACAAGGCACACAATAAAAATCCAAAAACCCTTGCCAAGGACCTGCAACAAAGATTTATTAGTAGTTTGGATTGTTTCAAATGATTACCCCTTCCTGCAAGCACACAAATTAGGTAAATTTTAAACCCAGAAGACTTTGTGAAAATAGGGGCCTTCAACCAAATGATTTAGCCTTCAAGACAAGCTACACCAATTTCATTAGCTAGATCTGAAAATGTTAGCTCAAAATAAACCAGATCTGAAACCCTAAATGCAAAATCCAAAAAACTGAATCAATAAAAACCCAAAATTTGAAACTGGTGAACACAGACGCGATTACCCTCAACACAGACGCAACTTTGTGACATAGACGTGGTTCTGTGAGACACAGACACGACTACAGAACACAAACGTGTCTTCTGAACACAGACGCGACTAAAAACATCGCAGACACGACTTTATAACACAGACGCGCTTTCCTGGAACCTGCAAAATAAAATATTACCAATAACACAAACGTGACTCCAGATGTCGCAGACGCGTCGAAAAATAAAAAACGCGATCCGAAAGTACGCAGACGCGGAAATATCAAAATGCTGCCGAAAACGTCGGATCTCGAACTTCAAAATACAAAATCTACAACAAGGAAGTTAAATGCAAAAGGGACAAGAGTCCCACCGGGCGTGCCAAAATGTATATGGTGAAAATGGATGACAATAATAACAATATTGAAAGGCTAAATGAATTCAACCACAAAACCCTAGCCTAACAACAACAAAGATCCACCATAACATATGAAGATTACCTAAGACAATGCAAATCAAACGAAATCACAAAGATTTATACCATCACATGTCCAATAGGGTTTGGATCTCCATTCTTCCTATCTCCATTGATCTTGCTTGTTATATTTGCTCTTAGATTTTATGTACACAAGAGCTCAACAAAGAACGGAATGTGGTTGCAAGTAGGATCGTAGTGTAGTCAAGTGCATAAATTGATTAGAATGATTGATTAGCTCATTAGGGTTTGATAATGAAGTAAACATCTCCTTATATAGAAGACACTATATGAAATGGAGGGATAAGATTGAGAGGTGTAAAAGGAGGTCGGCTATGATTAGAGGGTAGGTAAAAGAAATAATAAAATAATGAAAGGGGTAGGTAGTGTATGAATTAAGAGATGAATGACATGTGTCATGGGTAGAAAAGGTTAATGAATTAATTAAATAAATAAAGATTTATTTAATTAATAGAAGAAGTGGGATAATTAAATAAATAAAATATTTATTTAATTTAGGAAAAGGATAATTTAAATAAATAAATGTATTTATTTAAATGAGAAATAAAGCTAGAAGAGGATAAATGAATGAATTAAATAAATGAAGATTTATTTAATTAATAGAAGAATTAAGCTTAGATAATTAAATAAATAAAATATTTATTTAATTAGACATGACAATTTTAGGTGTCTATAGATTGCATTGTTCATAACTTGATGTCCTTTCTTGCATAGAATTATCATTCATGTGAGTACATATGTGTCCCTTGTCAGGACCTATTATTTTCGTGAAATGACACGTCTCTTATGAATAATCTCTCCTAAGGAAATGTGTGATCCCCCCCCCAAATCAATCCTTGTCTTCTTTCTTGGGGGGCAAGGGTGGCATATTCCTTTTCTCTCTTTCTATCTAAAGTATCACTATTACCTTTAGGGGTTGTATTTTTCATGTGTTGATATCATTTCTTGCATGAAATGGTATGTCTCTTATGAATAATCCCTCTTTAGGGGAATCAATGATCTTTCTTTCTTTTCTTCTCTCTTTGAAGATTACCACTTCTTTAGAGTTGCATTTTACATATACTAATGCCTTTTCTTGTATTGGATATTTATTCATGTGAGTATTATGTATTTTCTTATGTTTTATCTCTCCTTAGAGGTTGTTTAATTCTTCTCATTATCTTTACACTTGGGGGGCAATGATTTCTTTCTCTCCACTAATACATTTGGACTAGATTTTTGACTGAGGTTTCCGATGGAGAAGGTATATTGTGGCCAAATTTGATTTGTTTTTGAAAAATTCCCGCATTCGTTGTAATTCTGATGGAAATTACCCATTTGGTTTCGACGAAGAAGGCATTAGCAATGAGAATTTTCTTTTTTTCAAAAAAGCGCTCGAGTTCATCGTAATTCCGAATACAACGGCCATTACAAAATAAAAAAAGAGGCGGGGAATTCATTTGTGAATTGCAATCCCATGTAGGCATCCGTGGCAACTTCAACGCCCAAGAACATCAAACCTGCGTTGAAGGCAATCCCACGCAGGAGGTAGATTCAAATTGCCCTAGTTTTTAATTTCATGTTGCAAAAAATATACATCTGGTGGTTAATTGTCCTAGTTTAATCTTGTAAAACCATAGAACTGTGATTGAGGAGTGAGCGTTCAATTTTGTATCAGCAATTCCTTCCTCCCGTATACGCACGTGTTGATTGTTCACATGAGATCACATCTCTTTGTGGCATTGTATCAAACAATTCATGAGCCTTGTCCATGTTTCCACATTTTGCATTCATGTCAAGCAGGGCATTTGCAAGTACAACACCTAACAAAATTCCTCTATCCGTTATGCTTTGATGGATGTCCATACCCTATTCCAAAGCTCCCATTTTTGCACAGGCAGGGAGGATGCTGGAAAAGGTTGTGGAATTTGGCTTTATGCCTTCCAATTTCATTTGCTTGAAAGTGTCTAAAGCCTTTTCAACAAATCCATTTTGTGCATATCCAACAATCGTTGCAGTCCACGAGACAACATTTCTTTCAGGAATTCTATCAAATAGTTCACATGCCTTGTCTATGCTTCCACATTTTGCATACATGTCTACCAAGGCAGTTACAACTACAACATTTGATAAAATTTCTCTATCCTTTATGCTTCGGTGAATGTCCATACCCTGTTCCAAATCTCCCATTTTGGCACAGGCAGGGAGGATATTAGCAATGGTCATGGAATTTGGCTTTACACCTGCCGATTGCATTTGATTGAAAGTTTCTAAAGCCTTCTCAACAAATTTATTTTGTGCAGTTGCAACTACATCTGACAAAATTCCTCTATCTTTTATGCTTTGATGTATGTCCATACCCTATTCCAAAGCTCCCATTTTGGCACAGGCTGGGAGTAGGCTGGCAAACGTAACTAAATAAATACAATGATCAGCTCCAAAGACATCAAACCACTACTAACAAAACCGAGAGTCTAAAATATGATAGGGAATAGTGTGAGCTGTCCTGAAATAAAATATTTTATTTTCAATTTCAACTAAAACATAATTACTCAGCCATTTAATGTTATTAATAAGTGTTTAATTTATGAAAGAGATAAATGGTTGGCCACAGGTACATGAGTTACTAAATGCACACAAATATGTGAATTTGATATTCAAAACTATCTACAATGAATTCAATTCTTGTCCATTAGTCATTTATGTTTGCAATAAGCATCTTTCTTTGTTTTTCTTAATATTTATTCATAGTTATGTGCATACTTCACATTCTATAATTAGGATATCAATTGCTATGGCTGAACACTAGCATGATGTTTGTGTTGTGGTATAGATGTGTGAAAACATAATTATGGGATTGTTATATTATAGAGATCATAAATCTAGATATCGCATATTAGTTATAGCTCTTCTTGGATTGAGTCTAAAGTTGACATACAGTCATAAAGCCATTATTAGCAGATCTATCCATTTCTAGTAAAGACAATTGAGAAAGTCATTTTGATATTGAGGGTTTCTCATCTGTTTACCTATTGATCATTATTAAGCCATAATATTTAGGTCTATTTATCTCTCTTGCAAAACCTTTGTAAGTGTCCTAGATTGTCCCTACTACTCACTCTTCAATTCGGAAAAATGGAGTTCTAAATATTTGTTGCACAAGATGGTGTTGAACGTATCAACAAGGCTAGCATGGAAGGCATGTTCAAGCTTCCACTTGTACAACTTACAAACAAATGATTTGTTGATAGAATAAATTCTTGAAATAGGGATACAATCCAAAGACAAGTAAGTACATACAAACCTCCTCAGTTGAAAGTAAAATCTGTGTATAAAAAGAGTTCATTGAATCCCAATCCATAAACACAATAGAGATACCAATGGAGACTTAATTGGATGTAGCATGTCTCACCAAAGTTGTTAGAGTATGCTAAGCTAGTACATAATGTTTCGTAAAGCCACATTAGTATTTTACCCGAATCATTATCTACCAAAACTAACTATAGTAATCTTTTTGAGGATTAATTTCATGGTGCTAGATCTTCATTTAGTTCCACTTCTTGTTGGAGATAAGAACAATTATTTCTTGAGGTAGATGAATATCCCATCAACAAAGGACAAGACCCTTTCTAGAATATAATAAATTCTACTCCAACAAAAGATCATGGGGGTTTCACTAGAGATATTGAATAAGAGATAGACTTATACTGCTGCATTAAAAGCATTGGCATGTTCTTCATTTATTGATGTAAACTCTCTGTGATGCCACCACAACCAACAAAGGTGTAAAAAGTTGTTTGCAATGCATGGATTTTTAGGATTGTCCTTTGAGAAAATAGAATAGAGAGAGTGAGAAAAATAGAAATGGAGTGGAAGGGAGAGACTTGAGAAGGAGAGAGAGAGAGAGAGAGAGAGAGAGAGAGAGAGAGAGAGAGAGAGAGAGAGAGAGAGAGAGAGAGAGAGAGAGAGAGAGACCATGTCAGACAATAATTTCTATTTTCTTGCCTATGAAGAAAGACCATGTCAGACAATATCAACGAACAAAAAAATAAGGAGACAATTGCTAGATTGTGGTCTAACTTGAAAAGAAAAGGTGATGGAAAATGTTATTGTCCGTGCAAAATTTGTAAGGGGTTAAAGACTAGAAGACTTCTAATCAAAACATCAAAGAAACATTGTAGGCTGCATGGTCACATTGAAGGTGGACATGATTATCATCCATTGGTAAGTTTTTCATTATATCATTTTGACAATTTATATACATAATAAATCACGTGATGATGAGATCATGATCATGGTTTATTTATGTATATCAATTTTATATAGGTCGAGCACCCTAGAGCACATGGTATGGATCAACACAACCCTGAGAATATGGTTTTCGAAGTGGACGAACATGGAGGTGTGAATATCGAAGCTGAAGATAATGATCCCATGGAAGATGACGATCATGAGCTAGAAAACACAATTGAAGATGATGGTACAAATACATTGATCCATGACTCATTTAGTACTCGCGCAGTAGATCATGATGATGAAGATGACCTTGATGTTGTTCATGATGTCCCTCTACTTGAGAAGGCATGTGAGGCCCTTTATGAAGGCTCACAGGTAACTCTTCTCTCCGCTGTATTGTTGTTGGTGAACTTGAAGGTTATGAATGGTTTATCCAACATAACATTGTCACGTATGTTAAGGCATGTCATATATGTCATAATAAACTGTGAATCATGTTGTACCATTAATATTATTTATTATAACAAATTATATTTTGTTGCTGTAGATTGATAGGTGAGTTTTTGTTACCACCATCAAATATTCTACCTCACTCATACCGAGAATTATGTGCCATTATGAAAGATATTGGAATGGAGTATCAAGCAATAGATGCTTGTCCCAATGATCATATTATTTATCACAAACAACATGAATTTTGAACTGAATGCCCTGAATGTCATATCAGTAGATATCGAACAGATCAAATAACAAAAAGGGTTCCTCGCAAGGTTCTTTGCTATATTCCCATTATTTCACATATGTAATGATTATTCAAGTGCACTAGCTTGGCACAATTTATGGATTACCATGCACGCAATAGAAGTTGAGATGACATTATTTGAATGCCTGCGGATGGTTCAACATTTATGAACATAGAGGAAAAGTGGCCACACTTTAAAGAAGAACCTCGCAATCTCAGGCTTTCATTGGCAACGGATGGTGTCAATCCATTTGGAGAGATGGGATCTGTTTACTCAGTGTGTCCTGTTTTTGTTATCAACAATAACATTCCTCCATGGATGTCAATAAAGAGGGAGCACATAATGTTGGCAATGATTGTTCCAGGTATTTTATCATTTAAATATAGTCGTCTAAATTTAATTATAAATATTGCAGTAAAATGGTCATAATAATTATGTAATGTTTTTGTTCATTCGCTTAGGTAAGTACCAAGTTAAAGATACGAATGTATATATCGAGCCTCTTATCGACGAGTTGCTAGAGTTATGGAATGGTGTCACTATGTATGATGTCTCTAGACCAATAGGACAAAGACAATTTCAATTCCATGCGATGCTTCTATGGACAATACACGATGCCTTGGGGCTAACACATTTTTGTGGTATGTTATAGTGTTTAAGTTGTGCATGAACATTATAATTCAAAAAATTATCATATTTAATCCAATTATACATTATCTTGTAGGTCTTCAAACAAAGGGAAAATTTGCATGTCCTGTTTGTGGTCCAAAGATGAAATCTCGTCATTCAAAAAGTTTAGGAAAGTAGGTGTTTGATGACTATAGGCACTTTCTCCACAAAAATCATAAGTATCGAAATACTGAAAAACATCTTTTCAATGGGAAAGAAGAGAATACATCAAAGCCACGAAGAATGACACCTCACCTGTGGAAGTTGGAATATAATAGAATTAATCATCAAGGTAATGCCATTCCATCTATTGGTTTGTCATAAAACATCTTTTCTATTTTGTTTTGTTTACTGATGATGTGATTGATGATCATGAAGGTCGTGAAGGCATAAATGGCCACCTTCCTAAGGGAATAAAAAGTTATCCCCGACAATTTAGTAGGTTGCCCTACTACGAGCAGTTACAAATTGTTCATTTGTTTGATAGTATGCATATTGGAAAGAATATAACAGAGACATTGTGGAAAATATTGGATGGAAGGCGTGACAAAGAAAAAATTGTCAAAATATGCAATGACATTCAGGATTCCAATCATGCAATGATAAATGTCATTCAATCAAATAGACATGGAGACTAGATTAATATAAGTGAGCTTCCTTGGTTATTAACAGACTAGCAAAGCAATGCTATAAAAGAAGTCATACGAAAAATTTGATTTCCCACATGATTTGTTGTGAACATAAACAATCTCATATCAAAGAAAAGTGAATTTGGGCTAGGGATGAAAACGCATGATTGTCATACCTTCATTAAGGTAATTCATGTTCTTGTGTTTTTAGTATGTATTTAAGTACTGAGCGTATGTGTACTTTTCATTATGTTACAAAAAAATGAAAAGATAATTTTATAATTGTTGTAGTACGTTCTACCTCTATCTCTCCCAGATGACTTCGACAATAATGTCAAGCAAGTCATATATGATCTTGGAAAATACATAAGGTAAGTAGTGATATTTGTTTAGTTTGTTGTATAGATATTATATTTGCAATTTGTTTTACTTCTTGTGTAATATATTTTTTTGCGTCTTGAATACCTTGTAGGTGGTTGTCATGTAAAGAAATCCATAAAGACGATATAAAATATTGGAAGAGAAAAATTCCTCATTTAATGTGTGAAATGCAAAAGTGTCTACCTCCACCTTTTTTCAATGCACAAGAACACTACCTCATACACTAGGTTGAGGAGATTAAATTGTGTGGACCTGTACACACTAGGTCAATGTGGATGGTTGAGAGGCACTTGAAATTTTTGAAGGCTTTGGTTTGACAAAAAGCACATCCTGAGGGTTCTATGGTATACTAGACTATGGTGTACATTTCTGAATATCTTCCTAAGTTTGCAGCAAAGATCCACATGGATCGCATTTGGGATCCCAACACCATTAACAAATTCGAAGGGGAGTACTTGATGGGGAAAGGTAGATTGAGGAAAGTGAGAGGTAATTATAAGATGTTATTGTAGTTAATTAATTCTTAATCTTCAAAATAAATCGATTGTAAGACGTCTATTTATTTTTTGTATAGTTGGTCAAGAGTGGGATGCACTACATTTGTATATTGCAAACAATCTTGATTGGATGACGGTATGGATTGAACGTTGTCAACATTCTGGATGCATGTTAACATGGGAAGGTGTGGCTTCAATGGTTAAAGAAGCACATCGTAATGGAGATTTCAATGTTACGCAAAGGGAAATTGATTTAGCATATGGTTTAAGAGATAAACAGGTATATATAATTTTATTAATCACCCATATGTTTATCAACTCACAATGCAATAAATTTTACATGTTTGACATATCGCATGTCAAACACCACAACACTATGTGCTGCAATGGTCATACATTTCACATAAAAAAGTTGGATGACACGAAGAAAACTTGTGATTCTGGCATCACTGCAGTCTTTGAGGTGACAAATATTTCATCGAGAAATGACATTCATCCTCAATAGTCTCAAAATCGATACTATGGCATTTTGGATGATATACTTGAGTGTGACTTTAATTCCTTCAAATTAGTTTTGTTTGTCGTCAAATGGTACAGGCTAAGATTGAATAAAAATGATCCTGATAGAACTGTTATTGAACATGATAATGGTTTTATAATGCTAAATACAAGGTCATTTGAACCAGTTGGGGATGAGCCCTATGTTCTTCCAAGCCAATGTGAGCAAGTATTTTACTCAGAGGTTCCACATAAACTGGGTTGGTCATTTGTTGTTAGACATGATCCAAGAGGAAGGCCAATAAAGTATAATGTGATGGAAGAAGAAGAAACTGAAGAAGAAGATACCAAAGAAGTAGAAGATGAAGTGGATGATGATCATGACCGAAAGTTTCACAATGACGACGAAGAAGAAGAAGAAGAAGAAGAAGAAGAAGAAGAAGAAGAAGATGATGATGATGATGATGATGATGATGATGATGATGATGATGATGACGGTGATGGTGATGATGGTGATGATGATGGCGAAGATGTTGATGATGATGATGATGATGATGATGAAGACGACGACGACAATGACGACGACGACGACGACGACGACGACGATGATGATGATGATGATGATGATGATGATGATGATGATGATGGTGATGATGATGACCTTGGTGTTCATGATGATGAGGAATGAAATGTATGAGGAATGCGATTAGTATATTATCTATTGAATAGTGACTTCTTGATAAATTTTTTTTTACATAATTAATTCATTCTATTTTGAATTCTAATGCCATTACATAATTAATTCATGATGCACCTTTTAATATGGAGATGGAGATAGGGGGTGTGACTATTTATGTGACAATTTTTAAACTGTGTTTATTTATGGAAATTGGATTGTTTATTAGCTATGTGACTATTTATGTGACCATTTAGTTGAGGATCTTGCATAGTCTACATAAAGTAAAGGTAAGGAATTACAAAATTTACAATGATTTTGATGACAACATCTTTTTATTATTTAATACTCTTTTTGTCTACAAAGTTCATGTTGTGTATGACGTAATTTTGCTAACATTTTTTATATTTTTTCTTTGTCACAGGCCGACATGGATCCATCACATATCACAGACAGAGATGTACCTTGCGACACTTCTACCGAGTAGGTAAACCTCATTGTAATTGTACAAATTAGGTAGAAGCAAACTGTTACATTATTATGTTATTTTTTTTAGTGATTTATACTAATTTTGTGATTGTTAATGATATTCTTGACACAGACGGATGTTCGGGGAAAGGGAAAGGGAGTTGCAGTACCTGAGCACCTTTCTATGGATGTGGAATCATTAGGGTTAAGCAATGATGACCCTAAAGATCCCATAGACCTTGTGAAATTCTTTAAAATGCCTCTTATAAAAATTAGAAAAGAGATTGTTGCTTTGGCAGCCATGCATCCTACCACTGATGAGATATGACAGAGGGTGGAATTATTGTATAAGACAATAGAAAACTTGCAAGTAAGTAGTAATGACAGCTTTAATTATAACAAAAGTTCAATAATGGTTTATATTTTATTCTCTTTTTATGTCATTAAATAAAATATGTACATATTGTTTTTACAACAATTTATCCGCCCTCATGAAATTCGTTCCTACAATTAGGGTGTTGCAGGATCAGGTGATGACAATTTTCTTGTATTATCACTTGCTTGGCTTATCACTTTGAGTACCCAAAACACATCATACTTGATACTGTCAATTTTCAAAATAAAGGTTCATCCTTGTTTACAATTCTTGCACTTTTCATATATTTAATGTTTGATATATTTAATGTATTATTCTTTAGGTGCTGTCAATGTTACTGTGCAAATACCGACGCCGCCTCATCAGAGGGAACCCTCACCTGTATTGCTGACTGCAATGTCAGCAACATGTAGCATGCAAACATCCTCTTGTGCATGTCATATTGGCCCGCCCACTGTTGGTAGATCCCTCTTTTTCTCTATCTTCTGTCATGTGTTTATTTCCCTTCAAGAATTCTTTCTTGAATTCTAATGCCATTTCATAGTGGATTCATTTTTTGCAGGAGGAGATGCACATGAGGATGTGCCATAGGCGACTACTGCTGATAACATAGCATCGTTTCCTGGATCTTCTCGTATTGCTAGTACAGGAACATTGCAGGCCACATTCGTGGTGAGCGATTAAGAAATGCTTCCCTTAAAGATACAAAAGGTTCAAGGTACTTTAAAATTAATATTATATATACTATAATTGTAATTTACTTTATGATCACTCGTTTTGGACTAATATTGATCCCATGAATTTTTTGTAGGAAATGATATTTTCTATAAACATCTTAGTGACATTGCATTGTAGATATTTGGGCCCACCATATGTAAAAGGTGGTACATCATATGTGAACTAACCCTTATCCACTTTTGATTTCATATCAGTGCTAGAATACTTTTCCTTTGATCCATTTCTTGAAGTGTAATAAATGTAGCTTCAGTTCATTTCTAAATCTAACAGGTTTGTTTTTGCTTTAAAAGGTGGAATGACCAAGAAAAAAGGTTAAAAGATGAATTGACAAACCAAATGGTTGAGTGGTTTGGAAATGACACCTTTTACAAAACCAAGCTCCTTGAAAAAGCTGGCACATATCTAAAGTATGTGAGGGACCAATACAGGACCCATTTGGAGAGGAACCTAAAGTACGAGTGTCCCCCCATGATTCCAGAGAGGGAGTGGAAGGACCTGATTTTGGATGCCAAGGAGAGAATTGAAAGGAAAAAAGGAAATACACCAGTAGACGCCAGAAGAAGGTATGAGATACTATTAAGAATGTATTTATGTACTAATTAATTACTCTTTATATTTATATAATCTAACATATTTCAAACTTTTTATATACTGAGTGACACATCAAAGGCAACCAAGGCAAGGCAAGAAAAGCACGGGCAACACAAACTCGGCTCTGGTGGTTACATGAAACTTGTTGCACAAATTGTAAGTATCTCATGTAAACTCCCATATTGTCTCAAAATATTAATAAATTGCAAATGTTTTTTTTTAAATCAAACAATGCAAGCAAAATTCACGGTACCAAGCAAAAATGTAGGGCTCTAAATTCAATAGAACGCCCACAGAAGATGACAAGAGAATTGCCTACTAGCAAGGCTATTCAGTCGTGGCTGATCGGCTACGAGAATTGAGTGGGCATACACAACATTCGAGTGCATCCGTCACATAGGTAAATATGGTAAATGGAAGTTGTTTCAAATTTAATACTTTACCAATAATCTAATTGATGTTGAGTTCCAACATAAAGTGACTATATTTGTTTTAATTAAGCAAGCAATGATAACAATGTGCATGTCATTGGAATGCAGCCTGCTAATTGTGAGACACCACCTGCACATGAAGGTCCAGATGTGCATCCCAGTAGTGGAGGTATTCATTTTCTATTCAAATTTATTTATTTAGCTATTAATACAATTAAACATCTTAATTTGTAATTAGAGTAGTAATTAATGTAACCTTTCTTGTTAATATTTTAGAGCATGTAGTCGGTGGTGAGCAAGTGGAGCATGATCTGGGTACACAACCTCAAGAACGTGATGTTCCCCACTTAGGTGAAGAGGACCGTGGTGTTCAGCATATTGAGGTTGAGGCTACATAAAATGATGTGGCCCCATCAGGTAAAGAGCACAACAATTATGTTCTCTAAATTAATGAAATACTTGTAACAATAATATTTTTTTTTTTTTGAATTTAACCCATTTCTTTGTTATTGCAAAGGACCCCCCTTCCCTTCAGTGTCCTCGTCCTCAGTATAGGACTAGGCATACATTGAGATCACGAGCAGTTGGCGGAACATCTGCAGAGGGGGGAAATGATGAAGACACTGATGTTCCACTTAGTCTTTTCATAGCTTCAAAGAAAAAACAAAGAAAGAAATGATTGTAATCTAACTTATTTGATAATGACTGATTTTTATGTGTTAGTGAATGTAATTATGTGCTAATTAATGGTTATGGATGATATGTGTTAATTAATATTGTTGAATGTTGCGTGTTAATTAATGTTAATCAATATTATGTGTTAATGAACGTTATGTGATATTAATGAATGAATGCTATATTTTATTAATGGTAGAAAGAATTAATGAATGAATGTTATAAGATGTTAACGGGGAATTTAGAGTGATGTTGGGGGGGGGGGGAGGGGCCAAATGAGCTTCCACCTTCACGTGGTTGGCCCTGTTAAGTAGAGAATATTAAACTATTCTCGAAACCAAGCGAAGCTCAACAAGGTAACACACTTTTCAATATTTCATTATGTTGCACAGTTAATCTTATTGAATAATGTATATTGAATCTTAATTGTAGGGTCCAACAGAGCCAACATGAACAACAACACCATGAGTTGATGGGTATAATGAACTCCCATATTGTCTTGTATTTATACGAACAATACGAGTTGCTTCTAGTGTTGATATCCAAGGTGGGACTGCAAAAGTTATGAATATGCCTCATCCTTGTAAGTTTTTTTATTACAACTCCTAATTCTTGAGACTAAAATTTTTGTTCTTGATGTTTTTCACTAGTTGTCATAACCTCTGACTTTGATGCTTGTGCCTTAATAGAACTAGATGTTTCTTGTATGCATACTTGGTCAAGGACTGCATTATGATGCTATAGGGCTACAAACTAAGATTATTTATTGTATTGAGTTGCACATTTGACATGAGTTTCCCTAAGACTGCTATGCACATTTATGTATATACACTACTTCTAGTCTGTATATTGATATTCATTTTGAGAAAATATTACAAAACTCAGAGTATTCTCCATAGGACTAGAAAAAAGCTCAGATAAATTTCTGCAGCGTTTTCTTACAATTACTTGCGATTGTTTTTTTAGGAGTCCTGGTATCCATTTATAATAGTATGGATGCATACAAGCTTTGGACCCTTCAAAAGAAAGTTTGTTACAAACAACCGGTCATTTTCAAGAAGCGGTTATAAGTCCTTTTCAGCATCTGCGGCTTCCTCTTCCTGTTGTTCTATTGCAACCTCCTGTAACTGCTCCCGAACATCTTCTTTCTATCCCATATACTTATCTTTCCACTCTTGATACACATCATCACTAGGCCAAGTAAAACTAGCAATCTTTTGTTTCATATCTTCTAGCCACTTCCAAGTGACTCGTACATGCCCAATCTCTGTTTCTATGAAACCATAATGAGATTTCACTTTTTCAATTTCCTCAATTGTTTGGACAAATAAGGATGTGTCATCAGTACTAATAATCTGATTGATCCTTAGGGACAAATTGTGGTCCACCTCCTTTAACCAAGTCTTCTCTTCCTTTAGTTGGATAGGACCAATGAAACCTCCTGGAAACATTTCAAATTTATGATTTGAATATTCTTTCCTATAAAGTTGGGCTTTTCTTTTTATACCTGCTCCTTCCACTGAAAGAATATTCATCTCTTTTATAAACTCACATGTGGACCTTAGATTGTCATTCTCTTTTGCATCTGCATGAGAAGAACACATGAGCTCTAACTCCTTACCTCTAGGCACCCACTTATTCAGGATTGGTTCCAAAGTGGCTTCTTCTTCTCTCAATTTGATCAAATTCTCAAGAATCCTCTTCATATTTATGTATACATTGCAGGTTTTGACTGATTCAACAAACTTCAAGATGGTGACTTTCACCTTCTCCTCATATTTGTTTGCATACAATGTCTGAGCTTGTTTCAATTTTTCCAACTCATGTTGGACATTTTCAAGTAATTGGGAACTAGAAGGCATAGGAGAAGGGGGGTATTCAATGATGGGACTAGTAGGAGGGGGTCTTGCTGGAGAGGAGGCTATCATGAGTGTAGAAGATTCACCGAGATGATATTGACCTGCCAGTTGACTCTGGAGTCTAGAAATTATGTTGTCTCTATTGGCTATTCCTTTTTTAGCATCATCATAAGCTTTTAAAATAGTCTCCAACTTCAATTGGAGGTTAGCCTTTTCTTGTGCCTCTTCCTCTACCATCACAACACTGAATTTTGCAATCTCTAGGACTGTGCTTGCAGCTTCCACTACCCTTGTGTCTTGGACTCTTTTAACTATCATGCCTCCTAAGAGGCTAGAATCTGATGCATCCTTCCTTCTTTTGTTTTCATCCTTCTTTAAAGACCACATGACAAGAGCAACATTATCTTTGCTGAATGTCACTCCTTCCATAGGCTTTGTTTCTTTCCTCACTGCATCAAGCACTAAGGCATCAGCTATATCCCATTCAGGGAGAATCAACACAACAACCTTTGCTACCATTTCTCTTCCTTTCTCAGGGGTGATTGCTTTGAACTCCTCCATCATTTCTTGCTTAACCTCTTCTTCTACCTGAGTTGTATTTTTAAGAGGCTGTTCACTTTTCCTTTGTTCACATCTAGTCTTGAATTGATCAATATTTTGCTTCCATAGAAACTATATAAAAGCTCCTGATGTGACAAAATTACTGTCAGCTAGGAATTCTTCACTAGCTTGCTTAATAGTAAGGTCCATTTCTTGGCCCTTTAACTCACCATCAGTCAAATCCATTTCAACATTAGGTGGCTCTTCGGGCATCCCCTCTTGGGTCTCCTCATAGGTATAGGCAATCTCACTGAGACTCCCTAACTGCAATAATTGTTCAGCCACAACTTGTTCATCTCCAATGTGGATAGGAGACTGAGATGGAGAATATTGAGGCTCATCAATTTCAATTTCCTTTCCCACTCTCTGCTTCTTAGGGGAATCCTGGATGTTAATGACATCTTCAATTTTCCTCTTCCCTTTTGAAAGGGAAGGCTCACCTGTCACTGGCATTATCACAATGTACTTTGACCTTTTGTGTATTACATAGTCACCACGTGGGATATCTCTAGCAAAGGCAAGCTTAGCCAATACCATCTTAGCCTTATCAGGCTCATTTTGCATTATGGCCTCCCTCTTTTCTTTTAAGGTCTGCATGAGATCTTCAAAATAAAGAATCAGGAATTTTATTTTCTCCTCAAATGGATTGAAGATAGAAAGGGGGTCATAGCCAGTGTCAAATTGATGTATAAAATCAAGGGCTTTCTTATATGCCACCCACTTCTCCTTCCTCAGTTCTTGCTCATCTAAGCTGAATTCATTTCTAATCAGATCTTCTGGGAACTGAAATTGATGTGGCCTACCTCTGCACACTGCTATTTTTTTGAACATGCCATTGAAAAAATCCTTGGGGTCTACACATCTTGACACTGCAGATCACAACCTATATGGCTTAAAGAATTCTTCAAAAAATCTCCATCCACCCTTAGTGATCACAAAATGGTGAGCCATGGTAATAGTTGGGAAAATAGTCCCTTTACCTCTATTGGTTAGCTCTGCTTCTTGTACTCCCCCAATTTGTCTCAGGACTTCTGCAATCCCTATCTTCAATGGGACCTGATAGGGTAGTAAAAAGGGGGTGCCTCTAAATTCAAACACTCTAAAAATAGTAGACACAGGGTACAAATATATGTCTCCCCAATTGTGAACAATCTTGATATCCTTTGCAAACTCCTTTGGTCTAAGAAACTCCAAAAGAGCCTTAGGAATTCTAGGGTTTTCTCTGCATAGAAGAATCCTAATTTTAGATGCAAAGCATCTATCAAAATTTAAATAACTTGCATCTTCTCGATCCCAAGATAGAACAATACTCCACAATTGCACTGGCATCTCCTCTTTATCCTTGACCTTAATCAAGTCCATCTCCTTTCCAAAATAATCAGCCCCTTTGAACAGAAACATATGCATTAACATGGAGTACCATCCAAATGGCCTATCCACCTTACCATTTTTGATTCCTACTAGCCCTTTATGAATTGTATCAGCAAGGTATGAGGCATAATCAAATGTTATTGCTAGGGAGGGGTTTAGAATTTGTGCAATCATTAACATATAATGGATTGGCATATTCTTTTCAGCATCCTCTCCAAAAATCTGGCATAACGCCCAATACACACCCTTAGCTTTCAGAGTGAATAGGTTGAGAGATAATGGTTCCATTGTGCTGGGGATTACAACTATTAACCCCCCTATCTTTACAAAGAATTCTTTCAATGGGCCACTTCTAAGATGATCCCTTTGTGTGTTGTAAACCTGGGCTAATGACTCAAAGTCAATAGGTTCTAACAAATTGGAGGACTCACTGAGTTTAAACACTTTCCTAAATTCATCTTCATTTATCTCAATCAAGACTGATCCCTTTATGTTCCTGATGCATCTTGCCACATAGTCATAATTCTGTGCAATCAGGGCTAACAGATCTACATCCATAAAAACACCTAGGACCACAAGCTTTCCTACATCCTGCTCCCATATGCCATTCAAAGGAGCTAGGGAATTCCTTTGCCCAAAACCGATTTTGAAGAATCCTAAGCTTGACAATCCTATTTTAGGGTCCCTCAACCAATTACCCTTATCATAAAGGCCATCTCCAATTTTTAGATGAGGTTCTTAGGTACTAGCTCTTTGGCCTTAGCCCCAACATTGGTGGACATGGTTAATTGCTCTAAAAAATCATCACAGATATTTCGGTCCTGGTAATTCACTTTCCCTATAAATTCTCTTCTGGGTGCCATTCTGGTCAAACAATTATACCACTAGAAGCTAGCACAAACCTCTAATGAAGTAATTCACACAACAATATTTGCGAACAACCAAGAGTTATCAAGAAAAGCACAAGAAACCTGATTATTCGCCTGAAGAAAATCGCTTTGCAACAATTCGCTCTGCAAAAAACTTCGATGAAACAATACTTAGCAATCAAGTTGATGCGGACTGAAAAGGGAAAGTTGGCATTTAAGTTTTTAGAAATTAACTCCGCATGCTTTGGCTTTCTTTTCAGAATTAAATTCGCCAAATCGAATTCAAAACTGGCTCCAACGGGTCATAATTTCTCTAAGTGTTTCCTCTATTTCGCTCTTTCACTACTTCGCAGAACATAAAACCCGTGCTCTTTTCTTTTGTGAAACAACGCTGGCCGTTGGATCTCGAGAACTTACATCGCCTTTATCTCTGTTTAATCCCTTTGCTTTAGTGTCGGGCCCTACCTCCTTTTTGCCACTTCGCAGAGTTTAACAGTCATGCACTTTTCCTTCGCGAGGCCACGCCAAGCGTTAGATCAAAATCAAATCACCCGACCTTTAACTCCAACCGGGACCGTCAATCCTTTTAACTAACCGCACCTCATCTTGATGGCTAACGATTTTTGCCATTTCGCTGAGGTTAAGTTGCGGGCATCTTCAGGTCACGAAACAACGAGAAGTGTTGGATCAATCTTGAATGCCTTTTAAGTGGGCCTTTATCCAGGAATTACTTACCCCACTTGTTATCCGGTTAATAAACGCCACATGGCAGTCAGCCATTAGCCCTAGAAACTCCTTTTGGTTCCACCCTTAATCCACCATGTGTTCCCTTTTACTATTCCCACATAACTATCGGTTACACCTAGGCGGGCCCTCAACCACTTTTTTAAACCACGTGTCACGTCACTCCTCTGTGTGATTTCCACCTATCTTTCGTTACTTTGTGAACATTATTCTTTGTTTGGCTTGCAACCACAAAACCACGAGAACCGTTAGATCAAAACAGACTTTATCTGCTTTTAACTTCATACCATGCTTGTCCCTTGGGCCCATCGGCCTTTTCGCTACTTCACAATGACTAACTTGCCAGCATCTTATCTTCGCAAATTCATGCGAGCCGTTAGATCTCAAGAACTTGCTCGTTGTTTACTCTTTTTATGACAACCTTGCCCGGACCCATTGCATATCGCCAACTAAGTGCCTTGTCACCGCCATGCCATCGCCAACTGGGGTTACCACATTTACTACCACTCTTAGCGGGACCCTCCACCTTTTCACTATTTCGCTGAAGGTATAGCTCGTGCATCTCCCGACCACGAAACAACGAGAAGCCATTGATATTTTTCCAAGCTCTACAAAAAGCGACAACTATTATGCCACATCACTCCTCTATGTGATTTCCACTTGTCTTTCGCGACTTCATGAACATTATTCTTCGTTTGGCTTGCAGCCACGAAACCATGAGAACCGTTAGATCAAAACAGACCTGATCTACTTTTAACTTCATGCCATGCCTATCCCTTGGGCCCATCAGCCTTTTCGCTACTTCGTAATGACTAACTTACTAGCATCTTATCTTCGCGAATTCATGCGAGCCGATAGATCTCAAGAACTTGCTCGTTGTTTACTCTTTTTATGACAACCTTGCCCGGACCCACTGCATACCGCCAACTGAGTGCCTTGTCACTGCCATGTCATCACCAACTGGGATTACCACATTTACTACCACTCTTAGTGGGACCCTCCACCTTTTAGCTATTTTGCTGAAGGTATAGCTCGTGCATCTCCCGACCATGAAACAACGAGAAGCCATTGATCTTTTTCCAACTTGATCATTCTTTAACCAAAGAAGACCGCTTATCTCTGGGACCCGCCAAACCCTTTTGCCACTTTGCGAAGGTTAAAACACATTCAACTTGATCTCACGAAACAACGCTGTCCGTCTGATCATATGAAACTTGATCGGTGTTTATCTTTGGTCCAAACCTATATGTTGGGTCCACCTTCGCCTTTCGCTACTTCGCAGAAACTAAGTTTCGAGCACTTTTTGGTCACGAAACAACGCGGGCCGTTAGATCAACAGAAAATCGCATGATACTTATAAGGCCCGACATACATTAGAAAAGGCAGATTAAAAGTGAACAAGAATACAATATTTAAATGGACCACCTAGGTAAATGACAAGGGGAGAACACTTTTATGATAAATGGACCCATCGCTTAAGTGAATACAGTAACGCCAAATTAGAAACCAAAAGGGCTTTTCTCAAGCATTGAAGCGACTTAAAACCTAAACCTTGAACCCCTTAGGATTTAAAAAAAATTGAAAGAACTTCCTTCCTTTGATGGCTCTTTTATATTTATTTTTTTTTATAAAAATGATCATCGTTGGAATTACGACGAATACCAAGCTTTCGACTGACGACTTCTTTGACCGTCGGCAAAGTCGATTGGATTGTCGAATTTCTGACGGGCATGGCATCATCGACCAATCCTACACCGAGTTTTCGACGGTGGATTTTGTCGACACTCCGATGAAAATTCGTCAAAAATCCGACAAACGGCTGTCGGAAATCAGCTCCGAATGTACTAGTGCTCTCTCCTTTCTAAGGATCCACTTTTTATTTGTTGGGTGGTGTTTGCTTATGATTTGATGTCATTCCTTGTGTGAAGTTGTTGTTTGCTCAAGGATTCTCTCTTATGCAAGAGCTATAAGTCCTTGAATACAAACTCATCTTCATTGGTCAGAAATGTATATCTATTATAAACTTTCCCCCTCTCATTGGGTCAAAAGTGTGTCATTCGTCATCAAGAATCTCTTTCAACTAGAAATGGGGGAAGGTATGAATTCTTGTTCTCCTTCCCTTCTTTTGGTAGAATATGCTATGTTTGTTCAAGAAACTCCTCTTGGAGGTAGATGCCTTTTGAGAAAAGATCTCTTCTCCTCCAAGGATCTCCTTGACACTTGTTGCAAGATATCTCTTTATCAACTATATTATGCTTTCTTATAAGAGTATTCCATCTTTAGCTTGGAATTATGACATTTTTTCCTAAAGGATATCTCCTTGGTATTGAAGACTGGTATCCTTGTTTTTAGCTTCCTTAAGACATCAACATAAACCTATGTTGACATCTTAAGGAGGGGGCACTCATATCACTCCCTTTCCATATTGTACTATATTTTTGTATATCTTAAATGAGGTGTTCATTCTCGAAACCAGAGGAAACAAGTTCTCTTACACGAGATGATTCATGCTCGAAACCAGACGCAACATTTGATATATGCCTTAAATGGGGTTACACATCATAGAAACCAGAGGAAACAAACTCTTACACAGAATGTCCTTGAAACGAGGCATGTATTTATCATTTGCCTCTTGGCATTTGCACACACATTCACCCCTTGGAATTTGCAGACAATCACCTCGTGGCATTTGCATTTACATTACATGTCTCAAACAAGTTGATGCACACTAAAAAATGAGGTGCTTCATACTTGAAACTAGACATCACTTGCACACACGCATGAGGACAAGCGGAACTAGCGGAATAGGGATAGACTATTCTTACTCTGCTTCACAACATGGATCACCTAGATAAAAAAATCTAAGGGTGAGGTATCTATGTTCTCCTTTTTCATCATTCTTCTCATGGATCATCTAGAAAAACACATCTAGTGTGTATTTATGCTCTGTCTCTTTTCTTCTTCTCATCAGCTCATAACTTAAGCTCTATTTGGAGTTCACATATGATTAGGGTTTTGTCATCTTCATGCCATTTCATACAACATATGTGATTACATTCAAGAAGCAAAGCATCATTATCAGTCATTGCAAATCTAAGGTATATCTTTCCATTATTTATTTCAATATTTGTAACATTTCATTTGAGGTTGATTCCTCAACCGGGTTTGGCTTAGGCAAACCCCTATTCCCAACCTATTTTCTTTTCTTTCTGTGTGTAGGAAACACATATAGAGCTGCGATCCTCAAGATAAGCTTTATTTGTAGAGACAAATCAATCCCCCTTTGGTGTGCAAAAAGTTAAGAGGACCATTCTAACAGGCACCATGGTCTCGACATTTTAGGTGCTCTTTTGGGGATCAGATCTGAATTTGCGTACATTTCTCAGATCTAGGTGCACAACTCAATCTCGTATCTGCAGCTCACTTTTTTCATGTTTTTACCTTCATTTCCAACACTTTATCTTAATTCAGCAGTTCAACTTACAAAAGAGGGCCCCAAACCAATCAATCCAATCAATATTCAATTTGAATCTTTGCTGATTTGTGATTGAATCAATTGGATTCTCCCTCTTTTGAATGTAATGGTCATCCCAAGCAAAAATTAGTGGTTTTCTCCCTCTAATCGTGGAAACCCTAATTTTTTTGCCATTACAATTTTTATTTCTTCCTTTTGAGATTTACATGTTATAACCCCCCTTCATTCGAGCACCCTTTTTTACACTTCTCTGAAACTTTCTACTAATTTTTGCAAATTTTTGGCCTTTAGAACTCTAGTTGAAGACTCAAAAGGCATGACCTTGACAACCCAAAATGTATTATGGTAGTCCTCAAAGAAAGCTTTCCAATGACTATAATTTTATTACATATTGAGTTTATTATGAACTTGTTTTTTTAATTTTACCAAACATAGCTTTTCCACCGAACATGAACTTCTCTGTTCAACGCATTGGGAAAAATAGTAAACTAATTAATTTTTTTTTTTGAAAAATATCTATGCACTAGGTATTGATGTCTTCTTTCTAACAAAATAAAATAAAATTGAATTTCGATATATATAGAACAAGTTGTGTGTTCAAACGTACACCTATGTCTAAATTATAATTAGTCCAACTTCAAAACTTAATAAAATGAAAAATATTCAACATATCACTGTCAAACCAATTGCATGTATTGGGTATTAATGTTACAAATCAGAATTTGAAAGAATCAAGTTTTTATCATTTATAGAAAAAAATGTATGTGTTTCGGGATGCAAATCACTCTTAAAAAATGTTGTTTGCTGTAAAAAACTACTTTTTGAGGGAGATGGAAAAATTAATACAATTTTCTTAAAAAAAATTGAAAAAAATTATTTACAATTTGCAAAAAAGATGCTACAAATCATTAGTTTACATAATCTTCAAATTCGTAATGGTTTAAAAGTTATAGGTGTCAAAAAGTGTTGGTTTGTTTCAAAATGTTCATCTAAGTGTCAAAGTTGGCCAAAAAGTGGGAACCGGTATTGTGAGTTCACCATAAGACATCTTGTTTCTAATGGGTATGTAGTGATTTGTTCACCTCCTCCTACTGTTATTAAGAGATCTATTTAGTGGGGTTGTACCTTAAATGGTAAATTCTTAGACTTAACCTAAGGCCGCTTTGCCAAAATTTGGGAGTCTAAGGGAGTTAACACTCTACAGGATATCTTGATGGATGACAAGCTTGGTACTTGGGAGAAACTCTATGATAAATTTGATTTGCCTTTATCTCATAAGAAGACTTACACTATGATTTGTAAAGCTTTGGGGATTGGCTCCCTATTAAACAGTTAAGTGAATTTGAAATTTTGCAAACTATTAGATAGCAAGATGGTACTAAATTGAATGATATATCTGTCAGCAAGTTGTACAATATGCTTGTTGGCTTGGGAGACATCTATACCAGGCTTAACAAAGTCTAAAGCTTAGACTGGTTAGACTCCAAATGACTTAAAGTTTTGACTCATCTTTGCAATAGACCAATTGAGCCTAAACAAACTTGTTTTCGTTGGCCTTTCTTGCTTAAAAAGCTTGTTGTTGATAATGTTTTGCTTTTATATGATCTGCCCACTAGGATTTGTGATTTTTTAATGTGAATGAAACTTTTTAGCATCTATTCTTTGAGTGTAAATTTTCTATTGATCTTTGGTCTCTTATGTTTGGTTTACCTATTTGTTGGAATAAAATTGATGGTTTTTTTTTTGGGCTGAGATTTTAGTTAGGTATGTTGATAAATTTGATGTTATTTTAAATAGATTTTAGTTGATTTTAACTATTGAGATTATTTGGTATATGTGGAAATGGAGGAATAAAGATATTTTTAAGTCCAAAAGAAGGTTCTTTATTGAGTTTAACAGTGAACTCACCTACTTTTCTATCATGATGCAGGTTTCAATGATAATGGAGATCCCTAAAGATAGATTTATGACCTTGTTGCAGGAGGGCGTAATGTTGTTGTACAAAGCATATATACAATCATCTCACTTCTTTCCTCATGGGAAGAACAAACTAAACAATGAGAAGTTAGACTTACTCAACAAAACTTGGAGGAGAAGCAGATCACCAAGAAATACATAGAGGAAAGAAACAATGGAAAGCGAAGGACTTATGAAGACAAATGGGATATCATTGTCGATCCAGATACATTTCCTCCATTAGGCACTTATGACTATGATAAGGTTGAATGCGATAATAATGTAATAGACTCTTGGGATTAGGACTGTTTTAGACTTTGTTTGACCATTTTGATCAAACATGTTGCTTACCTTTTATTCTTTTTGAGCTACTGGTGGTTGTACTGATCTAACTTTTGAGGCAAGGAATCCTTACAATGTAAATTGCTCTGATACACTCTTTAATAAATAAAAAAGGAAATACATTCATAGGCTATAAGTGGATATTTGTAGAAAGTAGAAAATGAATGAAACTATTGAAAAGTACAATGGTTAATTAGTACCAAAAAGATATGAATATAAAGAAGACACTAATTATGAATTAATATTACTCCAACAACTTATTTAGAAATATAATTTTTTATCTTTTAAATTGTCACACAATTTAGAAGGCACATCAAGAGGAATTATAAATGGATAAGTGTGAAGGATTTATAGTTGAAAGAAAGAAGAAAATTAAGTATATATCTATATTTTAAATTCTTGTATTGTTTGAAGCATCTTGTGCATTGTACATTAATATTGATAAGCATATATGCACATGTTGGTTTTCTTGTAGTCTTTTTTATTGCAACATACATCAACTATAAAGAGCATAGGAAAATTGTACTCCTACTTCTATATGTTGATGGTCTTGTTATCGCTAAGAACTTAATAAGAAGTTAATTTCTCAAGTGAAAAAATATATAAATAAGTCATTTGATATGAGTAATAAGGTTGCATACTGCTAGTATTTTAGCTATAATAGATTCTTTAGTAACCTTATTTTTTCCGGGTCCCTATGAAGGTTGGGGCGAGTGGGTGGGA